>NC_069506.1:259892554-259952554 GCF_027579735.1 Bombina bombina
TATATATATATATATATATATATATATAGGTATATATATATATAGAGAGAGAGAGAGAGAGAGAGAGAGAGAGATCAGTGTGGAAGAAGGGCACTCTCAGGATTTGTATAGAGAAGAATATTTTCTTTATTCTTAGAACATTAATACATACAGGCCCATTTATCAAGCTCCGTATGGAGCTTGAAGGGCCGTGTTTCTGGCGAGTCTTCAGACTCGCCAGAAACACAAGTTATGAAGCAGCGATCTAAAGACCGCTGCTTCATAACCCTGTCCGCCTGCTCTGAGCAGGCGGACAGGAACCGCCGGAAATCAACCCGAATACGATCGGGTTGATTGACAGCTCCCTGCTGGCGGCCGATTGGCCGCGAGTCAGCAGGGGGCGGCGTTGCACCAGCAGCTCTTGTGAGCTGCTGGTGCAATGTTAAATGTGGAGAGCGTATTGCTCTCCGCATTTAGCGAGGTCTTGCGGACCTGATCCGCAGTGTCGGATCAGGTCCGCAAGCCCTTTGATAAATGGGCCCCATGGTATTAACCATGTATTAATGTTCTAAGAATAAAGAAAATATTCTTCTCTATACAAATCCTGAGAGTGCCCTTCTTCCACACTGATCTCTATAATTATCTCTCATAAGGATTGCACCCAGGTCGTGGCTGCTCCACCTGGTTGGAGTGCTGGGCTACATGCTATTTGACTTTTGAGATATATATATATAATCCAAACAAAGTGCACTCCAGAAATACCAACGTTAACGCCATGGGTGCTGCTCATAAATTCAAATATATCGCCAAACAGAAGAGCACTCCAAGGGACTTAGTAATAATAGACACTTTTTAATGTGAACGTTTTCGGATCGATGCAACCCGTCCTCAGGCATACAAAGAGGACGGGTCGCATCGATCTGAAAACGTTCACATTAAAAAGTGACTATTATTACTAAGTCCCTTGGAGTGCTCTTCTGTTTGGCGATATATATATATATATATATATATATATATGAATATCTGTTTATATACACTTAGAACATATTCCCCTATGTGAAGAACATTGGAATGTGAAATATTTATACTAAAACACAGAATAACACATTATTAAATATGAATATTGCATAAATGTTTTTTTATGTTTTCAGCTACTTAAAGGATCAGTCAACACAGTAGATTTGCATAATCAACAAATGCAAGATAACAAGACAATGCAGTAGCACTTTGTCTGAACTTCAAATGAGTAGTAGATTTTTTTTTCTTTTAAAAGTTATGTCTTTTTCCACTCCCCCTGTACCATGTGACAGCCATCAGCCAATCACAAATGCATACACGTACCATGTGACAGCCATCAGCGATTCACAAATGCATACACACTTATTCTTGCACATGCTCAGTAGTAGATGGTGACTCAAAAAGTTTAAATATAAAAAGACTGTGCACATTTAGTTAATGGAAGTAAATTGGAAAGTTGTTTAAAATGACATGCTCTATCTGAATAATGAAAGTTTAATTTTGATTGAGTGTCCCTTTAACTGCAAAGGGCTCCAATGCACTTATATACCGGTATATATATCTATATATGTATACATATGTATTTATATGTGTATAAATGTTTGCAAATACCCTGACACTAGTTAAATTCAATTGCGCTTGAATAAACGGCTTTATTTTCAACTTAGGCGATAAACCTAATATCACTTGCGAGCAACATTTGGCGCACCACTCGTAATCTGGCCCTTATTTAGATATTCAGGTTTCTGACAAGTCTCTAAATCATCATAAATTCAGACAAATCTGTGTTTGTCCAGAACTGAACGCACATGTCTAATTTGAATATTTTTAGTATATTAAATTGTAGGAAAACCAATATTTACATTATCATTTTAAAAAGTCTTACTTTTTGGCATGTATTTATTTCCTCTTTTATCATATGATATCATTGAAAACCATTAAGTCTTGATAAAGCACATGACACTAATGTATTAACAGTAATGAATCTGTTCTAGTCTATTCAGTAGTAGGTTTTTTTTTTAAAGAGACATAAAACATCACAACTTTTTTGCTACACTTGTTTTTCAATTGTCAAACTCTCCCAACTATTTGTCTCTTCTGGAGAAGCCACTATCATTTTGTTAAATAAGTTGCATTGTATTGCAGTGTCTTATTCTATCACCAGGACATTGAACAAGTTGAGCTTGTAATATTTATACAACACAGTTGAAGTATATGTGTTGTTGTGAGAAGTTAACTCAGCTGAGGCTGAGTAGATCCCCCTTTTTGCCTTCATTCAGTTGGTGCCTATGGCAAAGCCCTGGTGTTGCTAAAGAGGAGCCAGATTCCACCATGAACCTCACTGCATGATCTGAGGCTAAACAATTGCCCCCCCCTCGGTCTACTTTTCTCCCCCATCTGCCCCCCCCCCCCCAGCAACAGCGTTTGTTTGAAGTTTTTGAACGACCAGGGTTTTTAATTTTAGAATGAATGACTAAGAGTGCCTCTCACCCATGATCCCTGTAGACCCCACCTACTACTATCTGCTCCCTCCCATGATCTCCATCTACCCTTCCTCTTGCCAGCTTCTCCCTCCTATATCCTGCCTAGACTCCTCCACCCTTCTCCTTGCTCTTTGACAATCCCTCCCTCTAACGTGCTCCTCTTACAATCTGCGGGTCCCTCCTCATTACCCGCCTCTAACTCATCAGTCCCTCCCACAACCCACCTCTCACTTGCTGTCACTCTGCCTTCAGTCCCGGTACCTGGCTCAGGCTTACTTCCCCCGAGCATCTTCAGCATGGAGTGGAGTGAAGAGTGGCCCGGTATGTGACTGTGAATGTGAGTACAATGTAGCACTGTGTCTAGCGAGTGTGTGGCATTACTTGTAGCCATAGCAGTAATGGGCAAAAGTAAACGCGTTCTATTGGCCAAGTCTGGTTATGTTCTGCCAATCTGAGTGTCCCGGCCGAGCTCTGTTGGCAGCCAGCAAAAAATGCACAATTGGCGGTAGTGTTTTTTTTTAGGACAATATATGGTGGAGCGTTTGTTATGATAAAGGATACTCTGTCAACGTGTTTGATATTCATCAGGGATTTCAGAATGAGCGGGTGCAATTTTTTTATTGGTGATCTGTTATGTGGTGATCTGTGAATGTAGTTTTCCATTGTGCTTCACCAGCCCCTTCAAGTGATAAAGTGTGTGTGTATTTATGTGTCTATTTGTGTATATGTATGATGTATGTATGTGTGTGTATGTGTTGTATGTATGTATAATGTGTGTATGTATGTGTGTGTGTGTATGTATGTATAATGTGTGTTAGTGTGTGTGTAACTGTGTATGGATGTGTAACTGTATGTATGGATGTGTATGTAAGTGTGTGTATGTATACATATGTGTATGTATGTATATATATATATATATATATATATATATACACAGTATATGTGTGTGTATGTGTGTATGTATATATATATGTGTGTGTGTGTGTGTGTGTATTTGTGTATTTATGTATGTGTGTGTGTATGCATATGCATTACTGTGTGTGTGTGTTACTGTGTGTGTATGCATGTGTGTGTATGTATGTATGTGTGATGATTGTAATCATTTTTAAAGATTAATTACTATTATATGAAAAATAAAGGTTTTGTTGCTCTATTCTTGTAATAAACAAGAGAAAATCACTTATTTAACTTGCTTATACAAGGTGAGACTTTACTTTTGAATTGAACTGTAAATAAAGGACTTCATAGAATGAATAGATAGATATTGGAATCAGATAGAGAAATAAATCAGGATATAAAATATCAAGGTCTGAGCAGTACTGAGGATTAAGGTATTCACAGATAAAGATAATGTCTCTTTCAAGAGTTAATATCAAATGGAAATTCCAAGAACAATTGGTTAAGTTTGGTACAGCAATATCTTCACACACTCACACAATCACGCAGATAAAATATTTACAGTCCCAGACAATCACGCTAGTATCCAAAATATGGTGCAGGAAAACTTAGATTTAAGCATCCAAATATAGGGAGAGACTTATAATGAGACAAACAATGGAGCGTACAAAGTGGATAATAACGATACCAAGTTGTGCGTGGAGAGCGGTACTTATCCTTCAGGTGTAGCAGAGATTGTAGCATGGAGAGCGGTAACACCACTGTGTGAGAGCTGACAAGGAGGAAGCTGACAGCGTTGAGATCTGGTGACCTCTTAGTGTGAGCGCGACTTCGGCGTGCATGGGGAATGTAGATCCGGTAAGCGTAGGTATCCAGGAGAATGCTACCGGTAGAGGTAAGGAAACAGCTGATACCCAGCGGGTATCGTAAGGAGGGTCAGATAGACCTGAAATTGATGCAAATACAAAGGCAGCAAATGGGTTCACAGAGAGCAAAGCATAAGTGATGATCAACTTCAATTTTCAGGCCCTGAGTGAGGTAAGAGTACTTCCTTAAATAGGAAGGAAGTACTTAGAGCTTGTGAGACTTAAAGGGATATCACAGTATGTGTGTGTGTGTGTGTATTTATGTGTTTGTGTGTGTATATATTTTGAAGTAGGAAGTGGCGGCTGGCTATGTAAATTGGTACATGGAGTATTAGTTACACAAACACACACCCACCCACACACCAACAAACACTCAGGGTCTGTTCATTGGTCTTCATTAGTGACATATTTAACATAGGGGAGGGGATTAATTACAGAGCCCTGGTGTTTGCTGAAAAAACTTTAAACTATAAAGAAAAGCTTTTGAGTGTTTTCCTCTCTTTTTCAGGTCGGAAGCAATACCTGAGGAAGAAAGGAAAACTCTTGAAAGCTTGTCTTTTTAAGTATTTAACGGCCAGATTACGAGTTTTACGGTAAGAGGGGTGCGTTGCTAACTGGCACGTTATTGTCACCGCTCACTTACCTGCAGCGCTGGTATTACATGTTTTTATAAACCCGGCGTTAAAAGACAAGAAGTGAGCGTAGAGCAATAAAGCAGCGTAAAGCTCCGTAACGCAGCCACATTGATTCCTATGGGGAAACTCAATTTATGTTTACACCTAAAACCCTAACATGAATCCTGAGTCTAAACACCCCTAATCTTACACTTATTAACCCCTAATCTGCTGCCCCCGACATCGCTGACACCTACATTATACTTATTAACCACTAATCTGCCACTCCGGACATCGCCGCCACTATAATAAACATATTAACCCCTAAACCGCCGCACTCCCGCATCACAAACATTAGTTAAATATTATTAACCACTAATCTGCTGCCCCTAACATCGCCGCCACCTACCTACAATTATTAAGCCCTAATCTGACGCCCCCAACGTCGCCATAACTATACCATATTTATTAACCCCTAAACCTAAGTCTAACCCTAACCCTAACACCCTCTAACTTAAATAGCCTACTATTAATAACTAAATAATTCCTATTTAAAACTAAATACTTACCTGTAAAATAAACCCTAAGCTAGCTACAATATAACTAATAGTTCCATTGTATCTAGCTTAGGGTTTATTTTTTATTTTACAGGCAAGTTTGTATTTATTTTAACTAGGTAGACTAGTTAGTAAATAGTTATTAACTATTTAATAACTACCTAGCTAAAATAAATACAAATTTACCTGTAAAATAAAACCTAACCTAAGTTGGGGGGGCGGAGCCAACTGCTGACTGGAGCGGACACTTTCATTTAGAGCTCCTGGACCAAGTGCTATATGAAATAACCAAAAAGCTGTTTTTTCACGGGAAAAAATAACCATCTACTGCTCTAACTCAACTTATCTTTTGTGTGAACGTACTTCAGTCCATTAAACAGGCACTCAAGGGACATAACTCTGGCGCAGCGCTCCTACATGAAGCAGCTCTGAAGCTCTCAAAACCACAACGCCATCTTACTCCTCACTTTGCAACGCAGCAAAGTAGAATATCTTAACATAAGACTGCAAAACGAACAACAGGCAGACAGTCTAACGGGAGAAAATCTGGACCTGCAACCGGACTACTCCTTTCCTTACTCCTAACATATCAGCCTGTTTGACACATAAAATTCTGAATTGTGTATTCGGAGCTGCTGATCCCCCTAACCCCCCCCCCCTTCTTGTTTCCCTTGCTGGTATCTAGGCCTCAGCTTTATTAATGGAGCATATTCAACATTGCCTCAACAGCGACATGGAACACAGGGAAGAGAGGGAGTTAACGATTCTCCAACACTTGGACGATCATTTTACAGACCTCCGGCAAAGTCTGTTAGCAGTAATGGAGCTAGCCAGATTTCTACCACAAATTTCACGAACAGCCCTACAACACGGAAGGTTGGGGATTCCCCATCAGATCGCGGGAAAGCTGGCTCTACAAGAGGATGAAGCATCTAGTGGCCAGAATACCTTGGAGCTTGCTGGTGAGCCTTCCCATGTTAAGCTCCTAGACACTGGGACATTATTTGATAGCGGGTCAGACGACACATTATACACTATCGTAACTACGGCAGACCCGCATACTTCCCTTACTCAAATGGTCTCCAACTGGGGTGGAGTGAGAATATACGTAGGGGACTTAATTTTATGTGCCAAACTTATCAGATCCCATTATCAGCCTACGGGGGTCTCTTCTGCCTCTCTGCTTGAACTTGGAAGGGTTCTGAGACAAACTCCGAGCCGCGTCTATAAACCTGATCGATCCGGTTTAACTGATTCAAAATCTGGAGTTGGCTAGCCGTTCTCATAGCTTTATATTTGTCTTTAAGAGTTGTACTGGACATCATTTACCCACAAGTTTAAATGACTCTCCTCCCTCTCCATATTATGCCATCAGTCTCTTATGGGCAACAATACTGTTAAGTTATACTTTGTGTTTATGTTTTATTTAACTGGTTGTAATTCTGACAGTTTATGCTATATCTACTTTTTCCATATGCTCTTTGAAAGGGGTTATTTGAGTATTTAAGTATTTATGCTGTTCTTGTGTTTCTAAGGATCTGATCTAGAAAGCTCTATTAACACTTTACTCCTACATTAACAACTAACATGTCAAAGGTGGAGTCCCCAGAACATTAGCCGAAATAATAGAGAGGGCTGAAGCCGCTATCTCCATCTAGAAATGAAACATTAAAGTTGTGACTTGACTCCTGTAAAAATCCCTTGAAATCCTCAGTCTCTTGGGGAGATAAGAATAGCCTAGACCCTATACTTTTATGGTGATACAACGCTCTCCTGCATAGGCGCAGCCTGCGGCCGAGGCGGTGCTATATGTAGAGAGACTAAGAGAGATAGGCTAGTTTCTGTACACCAAACATATATACAGCCACAAAATTTAGATCAGTGACTTTACTTATTCATTACTGGGTGTTATTCAAGTTTTAACTTCCCATTCATACCCTCTCACTATACGCACCTATACCTATAATTCAATGACTATATATTTTTGGTCACTAACTAGTATTACTCCACCCAAGGGGACTACTCCACTCAGAGATAGTTAATGCACATTTTTCTTACTAATCCCTCATTTTCATATCTTCATAACCCTAGATACCAGAAATCCTTCATTGAGCGGCTCTGGTCCGCTGTATTTTTCCCTTATTCCCATCTTACTCATGTAACGGACATCTAATACCTATACCTTCACTTCACTGGTCCAGTTGTGACCCGCATAATAGTTACTCTAATACTACACAAATTAAAGAAAAAATGAGGTCTTAAGCATTCAGGCTCCATAACTTAATCACTTGTCATTCTCTGTAGTATTCCAGAATCTATCCTGTTTCCTTTTCTCTATTCCCAGGAGGGACTTAGTTTCTCTTAGAGACAGCTCAACCTATGAATAGTTAATCAGCCTATGATGATCTGGAAATATTACCTTCTATAACCACCTAAGAGTCACATATGTCTAACGCTCGTATGCCTGTAACACTATGTTGTTTATTTTTGTATCTGTTGTACACCTCAATAAAAACCTTTTGGAAAAAAAAAAAACCTAACCTAAGTTACACTAACACCACACTACAATTAAATAAATTACCTAAATTAAATACAATTAACTAAATTAAATACAAATACCTAAAATAAAAAATAAGAAAACACTAAATTACACAAAATAAAAAACAAATTAAAAAATATTTAAACTAATTACACCTAATCTAATAGCCCTATCAAAATATAAAAAGCCCCCCCAAAATAAAAAAAAAACCCTAGCCTAAACTAAATTACCAATAGCCCTTAAAAGGGCCTTTTGCGGGGCATTGCCCCAAAGAAATCAGCTCTTTTACCTGTAAAAAAATACAAACAACCCCCAACAGTAAAACCCACCACCCACACAACCAACCCCCAAATAAAACCCTAACTAAAAAAAAACCTAAGCTCCCCATTGCCCTGAAAAAGGCATATGGATGGGCATTGCCCTTAAAAGGGCATTTAGCTCTATTGCAGCCCAAACCCTAACCTAAAAATAAAACTCACCCAATAAATACTTAAAAAAAACCTAACACTAACCCCTGAAGATCCACTTACAGTTTTGATGAGCCGACATCCATCCTCAACGAAACTGGGAGAAGTACTCAGCGAAGTGGCAAGAAGTCCTCAACAAAGCCGGGAGAAGTCTTCATCCAAGCCGGGAGAAGTGGTCCTCCAGACGGGCAGAAGTCTTCATCCAGACGGCATCTTCTCTCTTCATCCATCTGGCGCGGAGCGGGTCCATCTTCAAGACATTGGAACAGCTAATAGAATGCAAACTCAATCCTATTGGCTGATTGCATCAGCCAATATGATTGAAGTTCAATCCTATTGGCTGATTGCATCAGACAATATGATTTTTTCAACCTTAATTGCGATTGGCTGATAGAATACTATCAGCCAATCAGAATCTAAGAGGCGCCAACTTGGATGACGTAACTTAAAGGAACCTTCATTCATCGGATAGTCGTCGGCAGAAGAGGATGCTCCGCGCCGGATGTCTTGAAGATGGACCCGCTCCACGCCAGATGGATGAAGATAGAAGATGCCGTCTGGATGAAGTCTTCTGCCCGTCTGGAGGACCACTTCTCCCGGCTTGGATGAAAATTTCTCCCGGCTTCATTGAGGACTTCTTGCCGCTTCACTGAAGACTTCTCTCGGCTTTGTTGAGGATGGATGTCGGCTCTTCAAAACTGTAAGTGGATCTTCAGGGGTTAGTGTTATTTTTTTTAATGGTTTATTGGGTGGGTTTTATTTTTAGGTTAGGGCTTTGGGCTGCAATAGAGCTAAATGCCCCTTTAAGGGCAATGCCCATCCAAATGCCCTTTTCAGGGCAATGGGGAGCTTAGGTTTTGTAGTTAGGGTTTTATTTAGGGGGTTGGATGTGTGGGTGGTGGGTTTTACTGATAGAGGGTTGTTTGTATTTTTTTTTACAGGTAAAAGAGCTGATTTCTTTGGGGCAATGCCCCGTAAAAGGCCCTTTTAAGGGCTATTGGTAGTTTAGTTTAGGCTAGGGTTTTTTTTATTTTGGGGGGGCTTTTTATATTTTGATAGGGCTATTAGATTATGTGTAATTAGTTTAAATATCTTGTAATTTGTTTTTTATTTTGTGTAATTTAGTGTTTGTTTTTTTGTAATTTAGGTATTTGTATTTAATTTAGTTAATTGTATTTAATTTATGTAATTTATTTAATTGTAGTGTAATGTTAGGTGTTAGTGTAACTTAGGTTAGGTTTTATTTTACAGGTAAATTTGTATTTATTTTAGCTAGGTAGCTATTAATTAGTTAATAACTATTTACTAACTAGTTTACCTAGTTAAAATAAATACAAACTTGCCTGTAAAATAAAATAAACCCTAAGCTAGATACAATGTAACTATTAGTTATATTGTAGCTAGCTTAGGGTTTATTTTATAGGTAAGTATTTAGTTTTAAATAGGAATTATTTAGTTATTAATTGTAGGTTTTATTTAGATTTATTTTAATTATATTTGTTAGGGGGTGTTAGGGTTAGGGTTAGACTTAGGTTTAGGGGTTAATAAATATAGTATAGTGGCGGCGACGTTGGGGGAACGGCAGCTTAAGGATTAATAAATGTAGGTAAGTGGTGGCGATGTTAGGGACAGCAGATTAAGGGTTAATAATATTTAACTAGTGTTTGCAAGGCGGGAGTGCAGCGGTTTAGCGATTAATATGTTTATTATAGTGGCGGGGATGTCCGAAGCGGCAGATTAGGGGTTAATAATTTTATTTTATTGTTTGCGATGCGGGAGGGCCTCGCTTTAGGTGTTAATAGATAGTTTATGGGTGTTAGTGTACTTTTTAGCACTTCAGTTATGAGTTTTATGCTACAGCTTTGTAGCGTAAAACTCATAACTACTGACTTTGGAATGTGTTACGAATCTTGCGGGATAGGCTGTACCGCTCACTTTTTGGCCTAAAAAAAAAAAAATAGCTTGTAATATCGGTGCTATGGAAGTCCCATTGAAAAAAAACTATACGCAAATTGCGTAAGTTAATTTGCGATACGGCCAAAAAAGTGTGCGGGACAGCTGTACCTACAAGACTCGTAAGAGCAGCGGTAGTAAAAAATGTAACGTTGTCGTTATGAGCCTTAACGCTGCTTTTTTACTCATAACGCAAAACTCGTAATCTAGCCGTAAGTTAGTACAATAAAAAGGTATCATTGAATACTGTATTACTCTGGTATTTTGGAATTTTATTTATATACACTTATTAAGTTTATTTTCAGTGGTATGATTTAGTGGTGAAAATTATTAGTGCACCCTCAGTTTTGACTGTGGTATCTTATGTGCCCCCCCATATATTGTTCCTAGAGTCGCCACTGATCTCATTTGGATTAGGGATTTAATATGTGAGGAAAATATATAAAAAATTTCTTCAACCCTATGAGGCCTATGTATCATAGGACTTGCGGACCTGATCCGACAGTGCGGATCAGGTCCACAAGACCTCGCTGAATGCGGAGAGCAATACACTCTCCATATTCAGCATTGCCAATCGGCCGCCAGCAGGGGGTGTCAATCAACCCGATCGTACTCGATCTGGTTGAATTTCGGCGATTCCTGTCTGCTTCATCAGAGCAGGCGGAACAGGGCTATGGAGCTGCGGTCTTTAGACCGCTGCTTCATAACTACTGTTTCTGGCGAGCCTGCAGATGTCAAGCTCCATTCGGAGATTGATAGATAGGCCCCTATAAGTTTTTCTTCCTGATTTTAAAACAAATTGTGGGTGCTGGGTACTGTACCTGAAGGATGAGTTGAGAGAGAAAGAAAGAAAAAAGAAAGAAAGAAAAGAAGAAAGTCTAAAATTGTAAATAGGAAGGTCTGTATAGATTGTGATATTTTAAATTGATCAGAATATTACTATTAATATGTGTGCATTATGCCCATATTTTCTTTGCTGATGTACATGAACTATTCTCAGAGAAACTTTAAATATTTATTCCTTTAATACTAACAATATTTTACAAACCAAGCTTAAATTCTTTGTGCATTAGGGTACGGTGGTTAATAAAATGTTTACACTTACTATTACTAAAAATGTTCATAACTAATTTGCAGCACAGCATTGTTTAGCAGTGCAAGGTAGCCAGCTGTGTATGGACATTTTCATTTATTATATTTATTGTTAAAAAAAAAGTTAAATATATATATTGATGACAAAGTTTAGGTTGTGGCTCAGCAGAGAACAATTAGAAATTCCAAACCTGTTGTGATGACCTGAAAAAAGCCATCACCATCAAAATCATCAATTATTTCACTGGTGACATCGCACTTGACATAATTTATTACATCATTAATTACATCTATGTGACCATCAAGTGTATTTCATTTGTGCACAGTATAAGGTAACTGGAAGTATGATAGCATTCATCAGGAATGTTGAGAAACACCATTTTTTTTGGTAAATGATAGTAATTATGCCTACCTCTTACACCTTCCTTTTTATATTTACAACGTTCATTTTGATGTAGGATTTAACAAATGTTAAGATATATATGATACTCTTTGGGATGTAAAGAGGATACATCTAAGAAAGATAATGTATGGAATAATCAAAATGTATTGCTTAAAAAGTTTCCTTTACATAGAGGATATATATATAATTTCACTTGTAATGATTAAAAAAGAAAAAAATTAACATCACCAAAAGTTGCACTGCAGTTGAAGAGAATCGTAACGTCTTTATATTGTCCATGAACAATTGTTTCAGTATCAAATCTACTGACAAAGTGCAGGTAACATGGACTCCATACTTCATGCTTGATAAGATACAGTAATTTTAGGTCTATCCATTTCTTTCACAATGGAGAATCAGAAAATCGAAGTGTTGGGCATTTTTAATGATCTTGAGTTCTTCTTGACCAGGAATATAAACAGCACAATTAGTAATATCAGGACTGTGACAATCAATACTGAGATGTAGAGACCTATTGGATGTCTTGGGTCACATGGGCATGACATATCTGCAGAAAATTACATAATTATACTATTATAAAAAAAATAATGTGAAATTGAAGTACATATACATTTACAAATGAATGCAACATAATAATAATAATAATAATAATAATAATAATAATAATTGCTGTTTTCTTTCTATTTCACTGAGTGCTTCAGTGATAGAGCATAGTTTTTATACTTTCAGTAGTATCAATGCTTCAATAATAATGTAAAACACTTGCAATGTAAAGTTTTGAAGGGATGCATACAATATACGCTAACCGTTTTCAACCTCAATTCCTCTCTTCTTTTGTTACCCCTTTGAACCCCTTCTCATGTAAGCCTATGAGCCCAGCAGTTTGTAGATCACCTTAATGAGAACTGATTAACAACAGTACAACTCATGGTAGGGCCCTCTGCCCACTTGTACCCTATAAATGTTACCTTGCATATCATACCTTTGTTTATAGCGCTCCAGAATCTGTTGGTGCTCTACAAATAACTGATAATAATAATAGTCTTATTTATTGCTTACACGGCTCTATGCACCAGGTATGATTTTTGTAAATAAATGTATACTCTTTTTTATTTTTTTATTTGGCATCTCTGATGAAACAAAAGCCATATGAATAAATAGGAAAACTCAGTTATGAAAACAGTGAGCAAGTAGAATTGCCCATATCAGTTGTACCTGGGCTATTGGTCAATTATTGGTTGTTCATAGTTGTGACAAGGGTTTCCTGGTTTCCATGTTTACAAACAAAATGCTGCACAGAGGATAGAGGCAGTATGAAGAAGGGGAAGATGCAGGAGGATGCTATTCTAACGATATTACCCTATCCAACAGTGGACTTGATGCCCTAACAGTCAGATACATTTTAAAGTGGTTCAAGCTGAACCTAGAGTCAGTTCTAACCCTGTACTTTAAAAACATAGCATGGCCACCATCCTGGAGGAGCTGTATTATGGACAGCTGTAGCTATTATTTTCCCAGCACTTAACATTATTAATGGATGTCTTCATGATAGTATTGACATGCTATGTCTAGTCTACTAAACACACCATGGCCTATAGTTATCAATGTCTGTCGGACCTGATCCGACAGAGCGGATCAGGTCCGACAGACATTGCTGAATACAGCGAGCAATACGCTCGCCGTATTCAGTATTGCACCAGCAGTTCACAAGAGCTGCTGGTGCAACGCCGCCCCCTGCAGACTTGCGGCCAATAGGCCGCCAGCAGGGGGTGTCAATCAATTGTATTGTGGCGATGTCTGTCCGCCTGCTCAGAGTGTATTTGGACTAAGGTAAACCCCAAACAAATCATTAACTTTCCTTTCAAAATGAAAACTGGATAGCCCCTTTAATCAATAATTGAAAGAATGACTAATTGTACTGCAAAAATGAGTTCCTTCGTTCAAGCCATTTAAACCATTTCTCTCTGCGGGTTAGCAGGGGTTAAACTTTACACTATTGAATAACTATACCCAGAAATGTAATTGTCAGTTGATTGACTAATTTGTCAGTCAAAAAGTATGTAAGCTTTACTTTTGTTCTTAATCAATCTTGACCCCACAACAAACATACATTAAAAAAACCACAGACACTAGATTACAAGTTGTGCTGTATATTTCTTTCTTGCAATCATGAAAACTCTGCTAAAGTTAAGCTTTTTGCCCCCATAGTAGTCAATGGAGCAAAAAATTTTTAAAAAACACACACTATCTCGCGTAAACAGCATGACATATTCTCATTAGCGCAAACCCAACAGGAAAATATTAATATTTGATTTTCCATTGTTATTTACATAACGAAATATGTTCTAATTATTCATAAATAAATATTTCTACATACATCTGATGGTTTTTTAAAGAAATATATATGTATACATATATACAGGCTAACAATGGTATTGAGCAAGTGTGTTCAGAGAAGTATTGCCTGGTATTTCAGCGCTGGACTGACCGTAATAGGCAGGATCAGACTGATATACTACAGGAAAGTTCTACTCTGTGCAAAGCATTACTAGGCTAAAAAGCTGTACCCAGGTGGTAAATCACCATAGAACAGGCTAACAATGGTATTGAGCCAGTTGTTTGTTCCTGTGAGTGCACTTCTCTCTGTATGTATTTAGTCTCCCTATGGGAAAAAGGGGCAACCAGACGTGGACTCCTTGCTCATTGTGCTTAGAGGAATATGGCTACAACTCACTGACGAGGCTCAATGAAGGACAAAATGATCATCTGGGGTTGCTGTGTTCCTTGTTCAGAGAAGAATTGCCTGGTATTTCGGCGCTGAACTGACCGTAATAGGCGGTATCAGACTGATATACTACAGGAAAGTTCTACTCTGTGCAAAGCATTACTGGGCTAAAAAGCTGCAAACAGGTGGTAAATCACCATAGAACACCATAGAATGGTATTGAGCCAGTTGTTCATTCCTGTGAGTGCACTTCTCTCTGCATGTATTTAGTCTCCCTATGGGAAAAAGGGGCAACCAGACGTGGACTCCTTGCTCAGTGTGCTTAGAGGAATATGGCTACACCTCACTGACGAGGCCGAAACGATCATCTGGGGTTGCTTTGTTCCTTGTTCAGAGAAGAATTGCCTGGTATTTCAGCGCTGGACTGACCGTAATAGGCGGGATCAGACTGATATACTACAGGAAAGTTCTACTCTGTGCAAAGCATTACTGGGCTAAAAAGCGGCACCCAGGGGGTAAATCACCATAGAACAGGCTAACAATGGTATTGAGCCAGTTGTTCATTCCTGTGAGTGCACTTCTATCTGCATGTATTAAGTCTCCCTATGGGAAAAAGGGGCAACCAGACGTGGACTCCTTGCTCAGTGTGCTTAGAGGAATATGGCTACACCTCACTGATGAGGCCGAAACGATCATCTGGGGTTGCTGTGTTCCTTGTTCAGAGAAGAATTGCCTGGTATTTCAGCGCTGGACTGACCGTAATAGGCGGGATCAGACTGATATACTACAGGAAAGTTCTACTCTGTGCAAAGCATTACTGGGCTAAAAAGCTGCACCCAGGGGGTAAATCACCATAGAAAAGGCTAACAATGGTATTGAGCCAGTTGTTCGTTCCTGTGAGTGCACTTCTCTCTGCATGTATTTAGTCTCCCTGTGGGAAAAAGGGGCAACCAGACATGGACTCCTTGCTCAATGCTCTTAGAGGAATATGGCTACACCTCACTGACGAGGCCAAAACGATCATCTGGGTTTGCTGTGTTCCTTGTTCAGAGAAGAATTGCCTGGTATTTCAGCGCTGGACTGACTGTAATAGGTGCGATCAGACTGATATACTACAGGAAAGTTCTACTCTGTGCAAAGCATTACTGGGCTAAAAAGCTGCATCCATGTGGTAAATCACCATAGAACAGGCTAACAATGGTATTGAGCCAGTTGTTTGTTCCTGTGAGTGCACTTCTCTCTGTATGTATTTAGTCTCCCTATGGGAAAAAGGGGCAACCAGACGTGGACTCCTTGCTCAGTGTGCTTAGAGGATTATGGCTATACCTCACTGATGAGGCCCAATGAAGGCCGAAATGATCTTCTGGGGTTGCTGTGTTCCTTGTTCAGAGAAGAATTGCCTGGTATTTTGGCGCTGAACTGACCATAATAGGCGGGATCAGACTGATATACCACAGGAAAGTTCTACTCTGTGCAAAGCATTACTGGGCTAAAAAGCTGCACCCAGGTGGTAAATCCCCATAGAACAGGCTAACAATGGTATTGAGCCAGTTGTTCATTCCTGTGAGTGCACTTCTCTCTGTATGTATTTAGTCTCCCTATGGGAAAAGGGGCAACCAGATGTGGACTCCTTGCTCAGTGTGCTTAGAGGATCATGGCTACACCTCACTGACGAGGCCCAATGAAGGCCGAAACGATCGGCTGGGGTTGCTGTGTTCCTTGATCAGAGAAGAATTGCCTGGTATTTCGGGGCTGGACTGACCGTAATAGGCGGGATCAGACTGATATACTACAGGAAAGTTCTACTCTGTGCAAAGCATTACTGGGCTAGAAAGCTGCACCCAGGTGATAAATCGCCATAGAACAGGCTAACAATGGCATTGAGCCAATTGTTCGTTCTTGTGAGTGTACTTCTCTCTGTTTATATATATATATATATATATATATATATATATATATATATATATATATCCATTTATAAATACATATAATATATTTTGCTATGTACAGATCATTGGAATGGGAAAAAATATACAGTTAATACACAGTTAAACATAAATATATATTTATGAATATATACAGGGAGTGCAGAATTATTAGGCAAATGAGTATTTTGACCACATCATCCTCTTTATGCATGTTGTCTTACTCCAAGCTGTATAGGCTCGAAAGCCTACTACCAAATAAGCATATTAGGTGATGTGCATCTCTGTAATGAGAAGGGGTGTGGTCTAATGACATCAACACCCTATATCAGGTGTGCATAATTATTAGGCAACTTCCTTTCCTTTGGCAAAATGGGTCAAAAGAAGGACTTGACAGGCTCAGAAAAGTCAAAAATAGTGAGATATCTTGCAGAGGGATGCAGCACTCTTAAAATTGCAAAGCTTCTGAAGCGTGATCATCGAACAATCTAGCGTTTCATTCAAAATAGTCAACAGGGTCGCAAGAAGCGTGTGGAAAAACCAAGGCGCAAAATAACTGCCCATGAACTGAGAAAAGTCAAGCGTGCAGCTGCCAAGATGCCACTTTCCACCAGTTTGGCCATATTTCAGAGCTGCAACATCACTGGAGTGCCCAAAAGCACAAGGTGTGCAATACTCAGAGACATGGCCAAGGTAAGAAAGGCTGAAAGACGACCACCACTGAACAAGACACACAAGCTGAAACGTCAAGACTGGGCCAAGAAATATCTCAAGACCGATTTTTCTAAGGTTTTATGGACTGATGAAATGAGAGTGAGTCTTGATGGGCCAGATGGATGGGCCCGTGGCTGGATTGGTAAAGGGCAGAGAGCTCCAGTCCGACTCAGACACCAGCAAGGTGGAGGTGGAGTACTGGTTTGGGCTGGTATCATCAAAGATGAGCTTGTGGGGCCTTTTCGGGTTGAGGATGGAGTCAAGCTCAACTCCCAGTCCTACTGCCAGTTTCTGGAAGACACCTTCTTCAAGCAGTGGTACAGGAAGAAGTCTGCATCCTTCAAGAAAAACATGATTTTCATGCAGGACAATGCTCCATCACACGCGTCCAAGTACTCCTGGCAAGAAAGGGTATAAAAGAAGAAAATCTAATGATATGGCCTCCTTGTTCACCTGATCTGAACCCCATTGAGAACCTGTGGTCCATCATCAAATGTGAGATTTACAAGGAGGGAAAACAGTACACCTCTCTGAACAGTGTCTGGGAGGCTGTGGTTGCTGCTGCACGCAATGTTGATGGTGAACAGATCAAAACACTGACAGAATCCATGGATGGCAGGCTTTTGAGTGTCCTTGCAAAGAAAGGTGGCTATATTGGTCACTGATTTGTTTTTCTTTTGTTTTTGAATGTCAGAAATGTATATTTGTGAATGTTGAGATGTTATATTGGTTTCACTGGTAAAAATAAATAATTGAAATGGGTATATATTTGTTTTTTGTTAAGTTGCCTAATAATTATGCACAGTAATAGTCACCTGCACACACAGATATCCCCCTAAAATAGCTAAAACTAAAAACAAACTAAAAACTACTTCCAAAAATATTCAGCTTTGATATTAATGAGTTTTTTGGGTTCATTGAGAACATGGTTATTGTTCAATAATAAAATGAATCCTCAAAAATACAACTTGCCTAATAATTCTGCACTCCCTGTGTGTGTGTATATATATATATATACATATATATATATATATATATATATATACATACATACATACAGAGAGAAGCACACTCACAAGAACGAACAACCAGCTCAATACCATTGTTAGCCTGTTCTATGGTGATTTACCACCTGGGTACAGCTTCTTTTTAGCCCAGTAATGCTTTACACAGAAAAGAACTTTACTGTAGTATATCAGTCTGATTCTGCCTATTACGGCCAGTCCAGCTCTAAAATGCCAAGCAAGTCCTCAGCAACCCCATAGGTATACCTCAACTATGAGAGACAAAATGTGGAAACAAATCCAGACAATCACATTGTCTGATTTGGAAAGAATGTATTTGCATATTATGGTGGAAAATAAGTATTTGGTCACCTACAAACAAGCAAGATTTCTGGCTCTCACAGACCTGTATCTTCTTCTTTAAGAGGCTCATCTGTCCTCCACTCATTACCTGTATTAATGGCACCTGTTTGAACTTGTTATCAGTATAAAAGACACCTGTCCACAACCTCAAACCATCACACTCCAAACTCCACTATGGTGAAGACCAAAGATCTGTCGAAAGACACCAGAAATAAAATTGTAGACCTGCACCAGGCTGGGAAGACTGAATCTGCAATAGGCAAGCAGCTTGGTGTGAAGAAATCAACTGTGGGAGCAACAATTAGAAAATGGAAGACATACAAGACCACTGATAATCTCCCTCGATCTGGGGCTCCATGCAAGATCTCACCCCGTGGGGTCAAAATGATCACAAGAACAGTGAGCAAACATCCCAGAACCACACGGGGGGGGGGGGACCTAGTGAATGACCTGCAGAGAGCTGGACCAACGTAACAAAGGCTACCATCAGTAACACACTACGCCGCCAGGGACTCAGATCCTGCAGTGCCAGACGTGTCCCCCTGCTTAAGTCAGTACATGTCCGGGCCCATCTGAAGTATGCTAGAGAGCATTTGGATGATCCAGAAGCGGATTGGGAGAATGTGATATGGTCAGATGAAACCAAAGTAGAACTGTTTGGTAGAAACACAACTCATTGTGTTTGGAGGAGAGAGAATGCTGAGTTGCAACCAAAGAACACCATACCCACTCTGAAGCATGGGGATGGCAACATCATGCTTTGGGGCTGTTTCTCTGAAAAGGGAACATGACGACTGATCCGTGTACATGAAAGAATGAATGGGAACATGTATCATGAGATTTTGAGTGCAAACCTCCTTCCATCAGCAAGGGCATTGAAGATGAAACGTAGCTGAGTCTTTCAGCATGACAATGATCCCAAACACACCGCCCGGGCAATGGAGTGGCTTCGTAAGAAGCATTTCAAGGTCCTGGAGTGGCCTAGTCAGTCTTCAGATCTCAACCCCATAGAAAAACTTTGGAGGGAATTGAAAGTCCGTGTTGCCCAGCGACAGCCCCAAAACATCACTGCTCTAGAGGAGATCTGCATGTAGGAATGGGCCAACATACCAGCAACAGTGTGTGACTTGTGAAGACTTACAGAAAACGTTTGACCTCTGTCATTGACAACAAAGGATACTGTACATAACATAAGTATTGAGATGAACTTTTGATATTGACCAAATACTTATTTTTCACCATAATTTTCAAATAAATTCTTTCCAAATCAGGCAATGTGATTGCCTGGATTTGTTTCCACATTTGTCTCTCATAGTTGAGGTATACCTATGATGAAAATTACAGGCCTCTCTCATCTTCTTAAGTGGAAGAACTTGCACAATTGGTGGCTGACTAAATACTTTTTTGCCCCACTGTATATGCTATAGGTATGTTACAGATATTGGGTAATCCTAGGATTACCCGGGTAAAATGGACATTATCCTATCCAAGCAGCTGTGGGTAAACCCTGATAAAAGATCATAAATCCTCTCAGAGTGCATACACTTCATGGAGTCACCGCATCAAATATATATATATATATATATATATATATATATATATATATATATATAGTCCAATAATATGCACTCCCTGGGTTTAAGCACAGCACACTTTATTCAGCAGTGTTGTTTCGGGGCATTCGCCCCTTCATCAGACGGAAGTGTTGAATGCCCCGAAACATCACAGCTGAATAAAGTGTGCTGTGCTTAAACCCAGGGAGTGCATATTATTGGATTATATTTATTATTTGCTTATGCACCCTGGTCTGGAATAATTATTGCCGAGTGGGAGTGCGCTATTTTTGTCTATATATATAAAAACTCAAGGAGCTTTATTGTTAAAAAAAAATCAATGATAAAAACAGGCAATAGCGTGGTACAGAGAATCCACGCTGACACAGCTATAACTGCTATTACTCAGTGATTAAGGACTTCTGGGATCCTGCAGCAGACATGTTTCGTGCCTGGACAGCACTTGTTCACTGCTTACAGGATACCCAGACTCCTCTGTCCTGAAATAGGGAATTTCTTAAAGGTACATTTACTCTATTTCATTTGTCCTTATTGCTAGATCAATCAATTGAGCAATTCAATGTGAACTAAGTTACAAATGTAACACTGTATATAATAAAAGTATTCCTCCATTCTCATATCTATTTTGTGTTTGTACTTAATATTAAAGTTGTCATGTACATTATATAACCATATATATGTAAACAACTACCCTCAAAGATATTACAACATACTGTCAATCATTAATTATAACCTAAGTTATGTTTCATAATGCTCCCCCTTATATTCCTTTAATTTTATATCCATTTAATAAATTAATAAATTAATAAAGGGAATGAACAAAAGAATACTAAGAAGTCAGTGTGTATTTAGACACATAGGTCAATATCTCTCCTGAAATTTAGACCACAGGGGATAGAGGTATTTGCTGTAAAAATCCAAAAAACTTCTCTTAGATCTAATTTCTCCACTCTGTCTCCCCCTCTCCTCCATTGTGGGACGTGATCAATAGCTTGGACAGATAATAAGTTAACATCAGAATTGTGATTATTTCTAAAATGTCGTGCAATGGGGGTATCAGAGTCAGGATCCTCAATGGATCTTACATGAGCTAGAAACCTGTCCTTAAGGGATCTTTTAGTTTTTCCTATATATTGCTTTTGGCACCCCCTACAGGTTAACAAATAAACTACATGCGTTGTAGTGCAATTGATGAAGAAGTTTATTTTGTGTATTTTATTTGTAGCTGTTGAAACAAATGTGTCACCCTCAATTACATGATCACAGGTCTTGCAGATTTTTTTCCTGCATTTAAAAAAACCTTTTCATTGTCTTAACCAACAAGTATTACCAGACCTTTTTGAGCAGTCAGACGGTGACACATGATTTCCAATTGTTTTCCCTTTTCTAGAGATATAGTCACAGCCCTCTCTTATAATCTCTTTTAATCCTGGATCAGTATGTAATATAGGAATATTACTTTTTATGATATTACAAATCTCTGTGTACTCCAAGCTATATGTTGTGATGAATTTTGGCTTACGCTTGGTGGCTGTGTTGTGATATCTCTTATGGTTGTCTTTATATATCAGTAATGTTTCTCTCGGTATTGCATCAACCTCAGAACGTGCTTTCTTAAGGATATTGATATCATAACCTCTATTTATTAGCCTTTCTGTTATGATGTCAGCTTGTTTTTTGTAATCTTCAGCTTTAGAACAATTTCGTTAGCTTGAATGTATTGTCCCTTCGGTATACCGTATATTGTATGTCTCGGGTGACTTGAATTAAATTCAAGAATAGTATTTCCCGATGTCGGTTTCCTGTACAGGTTTGTTTCAACTGAGTTTGATGTATCACTCACTGAAATGATTATATCCAAGAAGCATATTTGATTTACACTTTGTTCTCCTACAAATTTAATCCCACATTGGTTCATATTTAGATAGTTACAGAAATTTTCCACTTTTTGTTTATCACCATCTATGATGGAAATCAGGTCATCTATGAACCTAGCGTATAGGATAATGTATAGCGTATATGTTATAGGTATGTTACAGATATTGGGTAATCCTAGGATTACCCGGGTAAAATGGACATTATCCAAGCAGCTGTGGGTAAACCCCGATAAAAGATCATAAATCCCCTCAGAGTGCATACACTTCATGGAGTCACTGCATCAAATATATATATATATATATATATATATATATATAAATATAATCCAATAATATGCACTCCCTGGGTTTAAGCACAGCACACTTTATTCAGCAGTGTCGTTTCGGGGTATTCACCCCTTCCTCAGACGGAATGCCCCGAAACGTCACAGCTGAATAAAGTGTGCTGTGCTTAAACCCAGGGAGTGCATATTATTGGATTATATTTATTATTTGCTTATGCACCCTGGTCTGGAGTAATTATTGGCGAGTGGGTGCGCTATTTTTGTCTATATATATATATATATACAGTATATATATACATATATAAAATGCACTGTAATTACCCCATCTTTACTATCTTTTTTTACCTCCGCCTGGGGGGTTTAAGAGGGGAAAAGCCCCTCTTGTAAACCTCTTACCCCAAGGTTCACTTGGGGTTGATGCCAGAGAATCGGCTGGGTGCCCCCCCCCTTCAACCCCCTAGGTGGAGGCAAAAAATAATAGTGTAGATGGGGAGTTACAGTACATCTGGCTTTACACACAGCCCCTTGGGTAAATTCCATTTATCCGGATAATACTAGGATTACCCGAATATCTTGCTTTACCCATAACTAGGGATGGGCAAATGTTTCTAAAAATTCGAATTTTAAAATGAATTTTGATACATTCGTTCGTTCGAATCGAATTTTGAATGTTTATATAACATTCTAACATTCTATTTTCAAATTTTCGTTTTCAAATTTTTCAATAAAATTCTAAAATATTCGTTTGAATAATAGAATGTTTAACTATGTATTCATTCAATTTTGAAATGTAATATTCAAATTCGAATGTGACATTCGAATTCGAATGTTACATTCAAATTTGAAATAGTATTTCTAGTCTACAACTGTGTTTAATAAATGTAATATTCGAATTTGAATGCTACATTCAAATTTGAATGTCACATTCAAATTTGAAATAGTATTTCTAGTCTAATACTGTGTTTTAAATGTGATATTCGATTTGAATGTGATATTCGATTCAAATGTGATATTCGATTCGAATGTGACATTCGAAATAGTGTTTCTAGTCTACAATTGTGTTTTATAAATGTAATATTCAAATTCGAATGTGATATTCGAATGTAACATTCAAATTCGAATGTGACATTCGAAAACTGTAAATAACATTCGAAAATCAAATTTTTAAGAATATTCATTCTTATCAACATTCTATTATGTAAATCGAATTTCTACAATAACATTTGTTCTAACATTCGAATTTGGATATAAACACATTCGCCCATCCCTACCCATAACATATATATAGCTATATATATATATATATACTTTTTTTCTTACATCTGAGATCTAATATTTTTGAGCCCTTATAACTTTTTTGTGCAATATTTTTTTTTAATAGTTTTTATTAGACAGTGTTAATATGAGTGTAACTGTACTTTGTAATGTATTGTTGTAGTGTTTAATGCAACTTTTTAGTTTTGCAAAACAGTTAAACACAGCTCAGAGGTCAGAGGTTGAGGTAAGAATTGTAGCGTAAATTTGCTCAACTTGTAATATCAGAACAATTAAAACTGCTTGCAAAATCACTGTTTGCACCTCACTTGTAATCTGGCCCTCAATATTTTGGTACTGCTGCTGGCCTATAACACTAGCTACTACTTTACTTAAAGGGACACTGAACCCAAATTTTTTCATTCGTGATTCAGATAGAGCATGCAATTTTAAGCAACTTTCTAATTTACTCCTATTATCAAATTTTCTTCCTTCTCTTGGTATCTTTATTTGAAATGCAAGAATGTAAGTTTAGATGCCGGCCCATTTTTGGTGAATAACCTGGGTTATTCTTGCTGATTGGTGGATACATTCATCCACCAATAGAAAAGTGCTGTCCAGAGTACTGAAACAAAAAAGAAGCTTAGATGCCTTCTTTTTAAAATAAAGATAGCAAGTGAATGAAGAAAAATTGATAATAGGAGTAAATTAGAAAGTTGTTTAAAATTGCATGCTCTATCTGTATCACAAAAGAAAAAAAATTGGGCTCAGTGTCCCTTTAAGTTTAAGCTGCTGATCAGCTTCTCCTCTGCTGCCCTGAATACATTCACATAATAAGGGGTTAACAAATTTTCTTAACAGATGAATAACGTTGCAAGAGTTTGGCAGAATGGAATGAACCCAGAGTCTAATCTTAAACAAAACAAAATATTTTTTGTTTTTAGGATGAAAGATTTGTCTGAAACATTTTTTTTTGCTTCTGCACATGTAAAGAAATCATTATCTCTCATAGACAGAACATACAATGTCAATATTAGAAACATTACACATGAATATTACAGAAATATAGACACGTAATGAGAAAAATATACCCATCCAAGGAATTTCCAGAGTCTGATTAGTGATGATATACCCAGAACTGTGCTGTAGCATGCAGATGAACGTTCTGTTACTTTTGTCTTGGGATTGCTTTGCCTGGAGGGTCATATTTATGCTGATCCAATAAGACCCATCTAAATTCCGTACTTCTGTATTATGTCCATTTCCATAAATTGTCTGCCCGTGCTCATTCTGCCAAATCAAGGTCACTTTTTCCACCATCTTCACTTTAATCTTACAATTAACTTCTGTGTCATTGCGAACTATTTGCATGGGTTCTGCCACAGAGACAAAGACAAAATGATTATTTAGTTTAAACCGTTTTCTTGCAGCATCTTAAAAGTGATTTGCTACTTCAAAGGAAAAGTGAATATGTTTTTTAAAAAATGCAGGGATATATACAGTACTATATATTTTATTTGTATTAATAACAAAAGTATTGCAGAATTATTATGCACTATTACTGTGATCACATATAAGGGACCATAGTCTGCAGAAATCATACACAGGTTCATGATATCCTTTTTTTAAAAGTTGCAATCAGTAGTTTATACACATTTATAAAAAGGTACACTACTAGCACAAGGCTCTCAAGCTTAAGGCTAGATTACAAGTGAAGCGCTAAATTACCGCACTCCTGCAAACAGGCAAATTTGACCGTTTGCGGGAGCGAGATAATTAACCAGCCTTTAGAAGTGACTGGTTATTACTACCGCAAGCTCGCTACCTCATTATACAGTTACATTGTGCGCACAATAGTTCATTTGTGCACATGCCATAACTGCATTGTTAGGGGCACTTATTTTGTGCACACGCCTTACTGATTGTCGAATGAGCACAAAATAGTTAAATATTGGACATGCTTTAATATGTCATTCTCACAATGATTACATTGAGAGTGTGGTAACAAATTTCCTTTGTTTTTTAAAATGACATCGACAGGATGTCATTTTAAAAAAACTCGAAAGGACTGAAGCATTGGCAAAAAAGACTGCAATGTATTTTCAAGTGATAAAAAGTATAATTATCAGATTAGTATTTTCTAATTAGTTAGAATACTGTAGGAGTGAAGTCTGAAGGGGACAAGTAAAGGCAGTGTGAAGCACAAACATACATTTAAAAGTATACAGAAATGGGATTTCTAATTATCTGAATTGAATCTGAAACCAGAAACGTTGTTACTTTGTGTGTAAATGTGCTATAAACACTCCTGACCTTGTGGTTCATTTTTACAGTAAAATGCATTGTGACAAAGAGGTTATAAAGCATCCAGCCTATACCGACACAATCCGTTCCGCAATCTGAGACCAGTAGTTATGAGTTTTGCGCACACAATACTGTTACACAAAACTCATAACTAAAGTGTTCCAAAGTACACTAACACCCATAAACTACCTATTAACCCTTAAACCGAGTCCCTCCCGCATTGCAAATACTATATTACACTTATTAACCCCTAATCTGCCGCTCCCGACATCCCCACCACTAATAATATTTATTAACCCCTTTTCTGCAGCTCCCCGACATCGTTACCACTATATTAAAGTTATTAACCCCTATTCCCCCGCACCCCAACATCGCCCACACTATAATAAAGATATTAACCCCTATTCTGCCACTCCCCGACATCGCCGCCACTAAATAAATGTATTAACCCCGAAACCTCTGGCCTCCCACATCATTGCCACTAAATAAACCTATTAACCCCTAAAGCACCAGCCCACCGCATCGCAAAAGACTAAATTAAACTATTAACCCCTAAACCTAACAACCCCCTAATTTTAAATTAAAATTACAAGATCCCTATCTTAAAACAAATAAAAACGTACCTGGGAAATAAAACTATATATTAAACTAACATTACTATTATACTAAAATTAAAATAACTACAAATGAAATCAACTAAATTAAACATTAAAAAAAAAACTAACACTACTAAAATCATTTAAATCTACAATTACAAAAAATTAAAAATACTAAATTACAAAAAATAAAAAAACACTAAAGTACAAAAAATAACAAACACTAAATTACAAAAAATAACAAACAAAATTATCAAAAATAAAAACAATTACACCTAATCTAATAGCCCTATAAAAATAAAAAAGCCCCCCAATATAAAAAAACCCTAGCCTACAATAAACTACCAACAGCCCTTAAAATGGCCTTTTGTAGGGCATTGCCCTAAAGAAATCAACTCTTGTCCGTTTAAAAAAAATACAAAGACCCCCCCAACAGAAAACCCCCCCACACAACCAACTTCCCCAAAATAAAAAACCTAAGCTACCCATTGCCCTGAAAGGGGCATTTGTATGGTCATTTAGCTCTTTTAAGAAAAGCCCAAACCCTAATCTAAAAAAAAACACCCCAAAAAAGTAAAAAAAAAAACTAACACTAACCCCCGACGATCCACTTACAGTTTCTGAAGTCCGGACATCCAGGCGGCGAGAAGTCTTCATCCAGGCGGCAAGGTCTTCATTCATGAAAGCTGCCTCTTCTATCTTCATCCAGGCAGCATCTTCTATCTTCATCTCGGTGGCGCGGAGTGGGTCCATCCTGAAGACACCTGGCGAGGAGCATCCTCTTCATACTGTCGCCGCTGTACACTGAATCTTCAATGCAAGGGAGCCTTTTCAAAATGGCGTCCCTTGCATTCCTATTGGCTGATTTGATTTTTGAAATTCAATTCAGCCAATAGGATAAGAGCTACTGAAATCATATTGGCTGTTCAAATCAGCCAATAGGATGTGAGCTACTGAAATTCTATTGGCTATTCATATCAGGAGACTGGGACCCTCATTATACAGTTACATTGTGCGCACAATAGTTCATTTGTGCACATGCCATAACTGCATTGTTAGGGGCACTTATTTTGTGCACATGCCTTACTGATTGTCGCATGAGCACAAAATAGTTAAATATTGGACATGCTATAATATGTCATTCTCACAATGATTACATTGATAGTGTGGTAACAATTTTCCTTTGTTTTTCCAAGTGACATCGGCAGGGCTCTGTAAAATGGAGATGACGTTTTTCACATAGCAAACTCATAAGGACTGAAGCATTGGCAAAAAAGACTAAAATGTATTTTCAAGTGACAAAACTATAATTATCAGATTAGTATTTTCTAATGAGTTAGGATACTGTATGAGTGAAGTCTGAAGGGGACAAGTAAAGGCAGTGTGAAGTGCAAACATAAATTTAAAAGTATACAGAAATGGGATTTCTAATTATCTGAATTGAATCTGAAAGCAAAAATGTTACTTTGTGTGTAAATGTGCTATAAACACTCCTGACCTTATGGTTCATTTTTACAGTAAAATGCATTGTGACAAAGACTTTATAAAGAAATACTTTAAGCTCTCATTCAGATGTCCCAAAACCCAAACTTAAACCACCCCCTTCTGCAATATCACTCATCACATCTCTCAGTTATTACATGAGACATCATTAAGGTCATAATACATTTCATGAGTTCTCATGTCACATATAACGCTACTACATCTATAACCGTATCAGTGACAAAACTGCTAGCATTTTTATACCATACATTACTCACCAATCCTGCAATGATAAACATTAAAGTCATCTTTGCAAAAAAGTTAGCTTTTTTGGCTTTTGAACATTTGAATGAGAATTTAAACTCTAGCAATAACATAGGGAGAGGGGTTTACTTGTCTGTGTATGAAATGTGTGTGTGTTATCTGCAATGGAATATATATATATTATTTTAAAACAGTGTGAGCACCTAATATGCACCTAGATTACAAGTGTTGCATTCAGGTTTTAATGCTGAAAAAATGGCCATTTCAACGTAAAAACCGGAACGCAGTCATTACGAGTCTTGTCGGTATAGCTGTACTGCAAGCATTTTAGCCTGTAACGCAACTTCAGACCTGCACTCAAAAAAATTACTTTTTTTGTGTGGGATTTCCATACCGCTGGTATTACAAGTTTTGCGGTGAGGCTAAAAAGCTTGCGTTCCAGCCTATACCGACACGATTCTTTCCGCAATCTGAGAACAGTAGTTATGGGTTTTGCGCCACGAAACTGTTACACAAAACTCATTATTAACCCATATATTCTCCCACACCCCAAAATCGCCCACACTTATTAACCCCTAATTTGCCGCTCCCGAAATCCATTTTAAGCAATTTTCCAATGTACTTTTATCAACTTTGATTTATTATCTTGCTTTGTTGAAGGAACAGAAATGGGACAGATCCTAAGCTTATACATTCCTGCTTTTCAAACAAAGATACCAAGAGAACGAAGACAAATTGATAATAGGAGTAAATTAGAAAGTTTTTTAAAATTGCATGCTCTATCCGAATCATAAAATAAAAAAATGTGGGTTTAATATTCCTTTAATGTCAATGTCCTTTCCAAAATATAAAGATTATTTAACAAAAAGAAAGGAAGAAAATATAATTTTATTGTCACTGATCTTTATAGAATTGTTATGACCATAGCTTTTACAAAACTCATATGCACAAATAGAAAAATCAAATACACACAAACAGATTAACAGATTAAAAATGTTAAACACTGAGGATCAAATATATAATAAAAATAAAAAGAGGGTTCATCTTTTTGTTTAATTTACTTTAATGACAATATTTATGATGTTATTGAACAAATAAGTGTACAATGCTCAAAGGATATGAAACCAAACATTTTTATTTTCTGGTTCAGACAGAGCATACAATTTTAAAAAAGTTTTCAATTTACTTCTTTTGTCAAATTTTCTTAGTCCCCATGATATTCTGTGATGAAGAGATACCTAGGTAGGCGTCTGTAGCACTATATGGCAGGAAATAGTGCTGCCGTCTAGTGCTCTTGCAAATAAATAAAATTCTTGCAAAACTGCTACTATATAGTGCTGCAGACACGTGCACGCTCCTGAGCTTTTCAACCAAAAATACCAAAATAACAAAGAAAATGTAATACTAAAAGCAAATTAGAAAATTGTTCTATTTGAATCATGAAAGAAAAAAAATTGAGTTTCATGCCTTCATGTTTTTAAATATATAGAGGCAGATTACAAGTGGCACGCTATTTAGCACTTTCCCTTGAGCGATAACACTGCCAGAAGTACAAAACTAACAAAGCAGACTAAATTAAACTATTAACACCTAAACCTAACAACCCCCTAACTTTAAATTAAAATGACAAGATCCCTATATTAAATTAAATAAAAACTTACCTGTGAAATTAAAAAAAACTAAGTTTAAACTATATATTAAACTAACATTACTATTATACTAAAATTAAAATAACTACACATTAAATAAACTAAATTAAACATTAAAAAACCTAACACTACTAAAATAATGTAAATCTACAATTACAATAACATTTAAATTACTAAATTACAAAAAATAAAAACACTAAATTACGAAAAATAACAAACGAAATTATCCAAAATAAAAACAATTACACCTAATCTAATAGCCTTATAAGAATAAAAAAGTCCCCACAAAATAAAAAAAATCCCTAGCCTACAATGAACTACCAGAGCCTGTGAACAGAGGGAAAACACAGCGCAACCCATGATTCAAGCGTAAAATAATTTTATTACAAAATCACACGCACATATAAAAACATACTTACAAGAAGTATGTACTTGATAAGCACATAAAAAAGTCTTTTGATAATAAAGTACATCAGCAGCATACACAGCAGTGTAATAGCATGTTTGGATAAAACAGTGTGTCTCCGGCATTCAGTATAAACGATTCAAACAGCCCGCTAATGTCCAACTGCCTTGCTATGGATACTCTGTGTGACCAAAAAACCCTACGCGTTTCATCCGGTATCGTCCAGACTTTTTCAAGGGATTATTAGGACTCCCTAATAGTTCTTCAAAATCTCCTACCAAACTTCCTTCCAGAACAACTACGAATATTAAAAAAAAATTAAATTGGATATTTTCGTTTGTTATTTTTCGTAATTTAGTGCTTGTTATTTTTTGTAATTTAGTGTTTTTTATTTTTTTGTATTTTAGTATTTTCTATTTTTTTGTAATTGTACATTTAATTTTTTTAGTAGTTTTAGATTTTTTTAATGTTTGAGTTTATTTAATTTCTAGTTATTTTAATTTTAGTATAATAGTAATGTTAGTTTAATATATAGTTTAAACTTAGGTTTTTTTAATATCACAGCTCCTCAGCACGTGTACCTTCACTTGTTCAGATATATAATAATAAATAATGTAACTCCAATATTTATGTCCAGTAGAATAATTGGTGATGCATATGTAATGTCCCCAATGTTTATGGCCGGTAGAATGTGATAATCCAAATGTGATAAGAAAGGATAAATTGTGAAAATAGATCTTCTACTTGTCTGTGCGTCCAGTTAGATAAATTTGGATATATTCTAAATTTTCATGTGTATGAAAAAATGACAAATGGTGAAAATGAAGAAAATTACTCAAAAATTGTCAAAGTGTCCAAATAGTTAAAAATTAAAAACTTTTCCGTGATAGTTGTGAGATACTAAAAATTCCAAAGTGGTGGTGTAGAAAAATAGTGAAAGATAAAAAAATATTAAATAAAATTGAAATTGATAAAAGTGTAAAAATAACTTGATGAATTAAAAAAAATTGCCATTAGATGTGCTCCTTAAAAGTACTCCTTAGGTGAATGCATTAGTATCCTAATGGTATGACTTGATGTATCCTTTGAGGTATTAATGATAATATAGAGAAATCCCAAATATCCTCCTGCAAAAGAGATGGATAATGGTGTAGATCGTTTTAGCATAAATTAAAGAATGAAAATAGGCTTACCAGTATTTCGATCAACGCGTTTCAGCCCGTGATAGGCCTTTCTCAAGACAGTCTTGAGAAAGGCCTATCACGGGCTGAAACGCGGCAGTCGTCATGGATGACATTTTAGTGTAAGGGTCTACATTGGAAGAACATGATCAGCGATTGAGCTGTACGCTGCAGACCATTTGGGAGTCCAGGCTGAAATTAAATAAAGAGAAATGCCATTTTAGAAAATTTGAGTTATGTTACTTTGGGCATATCATCAATGGAGATGGCATCAAGCCGGACCCTGATAAAATCCTTGCTAGTGAACAGATGAAAAGTCCTTCTGATGTACACGAGCTGAGACAAATATTGGGCCTTGTGAATTATGTGGGCAGGTTCCTTCCAGATTTATCCACAGTACTACACCCTATCACAGAGTTGTTAAAGAAAGATGTTGCCTAGATCTGGGGTCCTCCACAGGAAGAAGCTTTTGTACAGGTCAAGTCCTTGCTGGGGTCTGCCCCTGTATTAGGGTTCTAGGATCCTTCTAAAAAGACTGTGGTTAGTCCTGATGCAAGCAGTTATGGACTAGCGGTCGCCCTCCTGCAGCTGAACGAGAGCAAACTACAGCCCATCGCCTACTGTTCCCGTACACTGACGGCTGCTGAATCGAAATACGCCCTAATTGAGAAAGAGTGCCTGGCTGCAGTTTGTGCCTGTGAGCACTTCTAGTGTTATCTAGTGGGTTTATAGAAATTTAGTCTGGAGACTGACCATAAACCGCTAGTCCCTCAAATCAACTCCTATGGTATTGACAAAACACCCCTAAGATGCCAGAGACTTCTGATGAGGCTGCTCAGGTTAAACGTTCAGGCAGTGCATGTTCCGGGGAAACAACTGGTAGTGGCAGATACACTTTCCAGGCTCCCGCTGGCTGCTGCTTAAGAATATTCAATGGAATCAGATGTGAAGGTATATGTGGATTCAGTTCAGGCATCCAAATCCATTTCATCAGGAAAATTAGAGCAAATAAGAAAGGAGGCATGTTTAGATATAGACCTAGACCTTTAAGAAGTAAATAAGGTTGGCCCGAGAGTCGGGCAGCCTGGATGTCTTTAAGTTCTTACCAGTCAGAGAGGTCACAGTTCACGGAACTGGATGGGTTAGGGCTGTTCCAAGACCACATTGTCATTCCTGTTAGCAGGAGATGTTAAGCAGGATTCATAATGGCCACTTGGGTACTACAAAGTACAGAGAAAGGGCAGCTACGGTGGTATAGTGGCCTGGGATCAGTTCCAACATTGCAAGCCATGTGTCAAAATGTGCCTTTTGCCCGGAACTGCAGGACCATGGCAGAAAATAGCTGCAGATTTGTGCGAACTGCATGGGAAAAAGTACCTGGCCGTGATTGACAACTATTCCAGGTATTTGGAGATTGCACCTTTGAATGATATCACCAGTCAAGCTGTTATCACTCGTCTCAAGAGCTTGTTCGCCCAGTGGGGCATACCTATGGAGCTAATTAATGATAACAGAATGCAGTTTGCTTCCATGGAGTTCAGTTCTTTCAGCAGTGAATATGATTTTGTCCACTCTACGTCAAGTCCACAATACCCACAGGCCAATGCAGGTCAAACAACAAAGTTCATTTTGAAGCAATCTGAGCCGTACCTAGTTCTCTTGGCCTATAGGGCGACTCCCATACAAGCCACAGGCTTTAACCCGGGCACAGTTCATGCAAGGATGACAGATCCACACTACACTACCCTCTGTGGGTGTTTTCCAGCCAGCATGCTCTGTTTCTCGGTACAAGGTCCTTAGGAGGGAAGAAGAGGCAAAAAGGGGTACCCATTCTTCTACAACAGAAAATATTTTGCGAGGCCCTTGCAGGAACTGAATGTGGGCCAAAATGTCAGAGTAAGGCTGGATGATGAGAGAAATGGAAGATGCCTGCTACAGAAATAGGACGCTCTCCAGAACCAAGGTCTTATGTAGTCCTTACTGAAGGAGGGACAGTCACACGTCGGAATAGAAGACATCTTTAGCCAGTACCTGAGAGTTTGGGACTGGATGCCTCAGAGTCACAGCCAATGGGATCCCCTGTTTTAAAAGGGGTACCTTCTCCTCAGCAAGACCACAGCGGGAATACTTATTTGCTTACAGCAGACTCTCAATCACCTACTTCTGTATCAGAGGACAGTTCATGTAAAATGACATCAAGTGGGATACTTGTGAAACTTTCAGCCCGCTGTCGGGATTAGCACTGTAGTTAGAGCAGTGACCAGAAAAATGGGCAGAATAATCCCATGGTCACTGTGGACTAGTCTACCGTGATGTTCAAGTCAGGATTGTATTTCTTGTTGTTCATATATATTCTCTTTAACTTGTTTTTTGTTGTACACTAAACATAACTATTTTTGTATGATTCTTGTATACCTTGTTATTCATTGTATTCAATGAGAGTGGGAGGTGACGTCACCGGATGGGGGTGTGGCATATAGCCATTATAGTCTATGTCGCAGTTACTTAGTGAGATGTGTTGTACAAGCTGTTTACTTCTATGCTCTGCCATAAAATAGCATTGTACCTTCTATGCTGTGTCCTGCATCTCATGACAGAGACCACTACAGATTACTCTGCAAAAAATTTAACTATTTTGCTGAGCAGAAAGCTGACACATTGCCCGGGCTGCTGCTGCTGCTTTGCCGGCACCCTCCCCAACCCTGAACCGCAGCGCCGCAACCAGCACACCCCTTGTCCCCTTAGCCTCCTGCCTGGGTAGTAAGACCACCTCTCTAACATCTATGACAAAGAAGATAGAGGGCGCCACATAGTGTAGATCAAATAACTCCACAGATGATGACAATAGATATTAAGTATCTTACTCACATGATATAAAGCACTGATATGCAATATAAGCAGTCCGGAACCAACCAGTCGTCCGGTAGACTCAATGGAAATTCGACCAATGGAATCCTCATCTCACCAAGGAGAGTCCAGAGATGCCAAAATTAGATGAAGGTCTGTTCTACTCAGTATTAGGATAGTCAGCAGATGGAATCCTCATCCCACCCAGGAGAGTCCAGAGATCCCAGGAGTAGATGGAATGATGAAAGTATCCCAAAAATAAGTTAGGCAGCAAAATGAGAGTATAAACATTTATTGCAAAGGTTAAAAACAACAGCAGTTTCTCAGTGTCACAGCACTGTTTCCTCAGGCTATACAAGCAAACTCTCACAGCTGCCATATTTAAATCTAAATTCAACCAATCAGGGGTCGTCACAATTACACACCTATCAGTTCATACCAAATGGCATATACATAGTGAAATATACATACAAATAATAAAATAATTAAAAGGATTAAAAATTATTGTAATCTTTTTTTTCATTTCTCCAAGGATAACAGAATAATTAGAGTGTATGGTTAAAAATTAAATAAAAGAAATTTATATAAATATAAAAATTCATTATGCTTATAAACCTAATTCATTCGTATGGTTGTTCCCTACAACCTATTGGTAAATGGTATGTCCCAAATAATGTGGTCCCTATAAACCTAAGTGTGGGGCCAATTATCTCAAACCCAGGTTATATGACAAAAACAGACTTCAATTTCTGTATCAGAAATGATATCCAAGTAAACAAAACTAATATGTATTTATTAAACAAACTAATAAGGTGGTTCGTCTTGTATGATTCATTGTTACGAACATCGTAGTGACAGAAAGGGGAAAGGGGGCGTCATATATGATGTCATCGGGGGCGCGGCTGGTCTCGCAAAGCTATTCAGTGATATCTAAACTCTAGAAAATATGAGTGCTCAAATTCGCCGTAATCTCTTATCAGAACTGCGAATTTGAGCACTCATATTTTCTAGAGTTTAATAAATACATATTAGTTTTGTTTACTTGGATATCATTTCCGATACAGAAATTGAAGTCGGTTTTTGTCGTATAACCTGGGTTTGATATAAATCGGCCTCACACTTAGGTTTATCCGGACCACATTATTTGGGACATACCATTTACCAATAGGTTGTAGGGAACAACCATATTAATGAATTAGATTTATAAGCATAATTAATTTTTATATTTATATAAATTTCTTTTATTTAATTTTTAACCATACACTCTAATTATTCTGTTATCCTTGGAGAAATGAAAAAAAGATTACAATCATTTTTAATCCTTTTAATTATTTTATTATTTGTATGTATATTCCACTATGCATATGCCATTTGGTATCAACTGATGGGTGTGTAATTGTGACAACCCCTAATTGGTTGAATTTAGATTTTAATATGGCAGCTGTGAGAGTTTGTTTGTATAGCCTGAGGGAACAGTGCTGTGACACTGAGAAATGCGTTTCTGTTGTTTTTAACCTTTGCAATAAATGTTTATACTCTCATTTTGCTGCCTAACTAATTTTTGGGATACTTTCATCATTCCATCTACTCCTGGGATCTCTGGACTCTCCTGGGTGGGATGAGGATTCCATCTGCTGACTATCCTAATACTGAGTAGAACGGACCTTCATCTAATCTTGGCATCTCTGGACTCTCCTTGGTGAGACAAGGATTCCATTGGTTGAATTTTCCATTGAGTCTACCGGACGACTGGTTGGTTCCGGACTGCTTATATTGCACATCAGTGCTTTATATCATGTGAGTAAGATCCTTAATATCTATTGTCATCATCTGTGGAGTTATTTGATCTGCACTATGTGGCACCCTCTATCTTCTTTGTCATAGATCATCATATCCTGTGTTGTGGCGAAACACTCTAGAGGAGCTGCCTCCAGCTTTGGATCTGTGCCATTGAGATCACTTGGAATCATATTAGTAGGGCTATCGTATTATTGATCATTATTATCTGGACTATCTGTCTAATCCATCTGTCTGATTCTTATATTTACATGCACAGATAGGTATATGTATGTATGCCCATTAGTTAATGTGTTGGGACTGTTCTCATATACACTGTGGTTAATTTTTACACATACACCACATGCTGTTTTATATTATCTAGATTAATAGGTTATCTAGACCTGTACGCTCATCTTTTGTGGATTTGAGCTTGTGATCTGTTAGAACACTGTAAATTTTCACATTTATTTGATTGATTGCCCCATATTTGATTGTCCTCTGTATACATACTGTACAACTTTTCCACATATTTACTTATTTCATATTTTTATCTTATCTATACATTTTTTTTGTATCTTGGCGCCTCTTACAAGTACCTGTGTGGCTACCGTTGCCATTTGTGTACTAGCTTGACCTCTCTATCATGCAGGATTAGAAGCAATGCCTGCTTTATGTGACATAATAATGGTGACTGGATGCGGTCACTCCTCACACTGCAGGGATAGGGCTAGGAGTATGTGGCAAAACCCATTGTACAACTGCAAAGCAATACATTGTGTATAAACAGACTGGGTTTAAAGGGTAGATAAATCTTTAGCGATGCTGATGATCCAACTCTGAGTCTGAACTTCTCTCAGATCTTACTTGTGGCAAAACTAGTCCTGACCACCATCCTCAGGGACTCACAGCACACTGTCACACTCCACTAGTAAGTAGACCCAATGAGGCTCCAGAGGTCACTAGTCAGAACGTCCAAGTTAGTCCCTGAGACAACACACCGTGGCACGGTCGCTGACTTCTCCTGCCTGAGCCAACATGGCACATAGCATTCAGTAGGGATGCACCGATACCGATACTAGCATCGGTACTGGTGCTGATACTGAGCATTTGCATGAGTACTTGCACTCGTGCACAATTCTCCGATACCGGCACTGATACTTTTGGCCAGGTGCCTACTCTGTTTGCCTGCTGTATACTTTTGGCCATTGTCTACTCTCTTGCAGCGCACCTACTCTGTTACAAGCACAGCGCTGTGAGGGAGGAAGGAGGGACGCGTCACACAATGAAAACCGGGCCGATACTTTTGGCCAGGTGCCTACTTTGTTTACTCTCTTGCAGCGTGCCTACTCTGTTTCAGGCACAGCGCTGTGAGGGAGGAAGGAGGGACACGGCGTGCGATGATAACCTGGAGCCATAAATTACGTCACTCTGGCACCGGCTTAATTACAAGCAAGAACTGCTTGTGCAATGATAAATGCCAACATGAGCGGATCATGTCGGACAAACCGATGATAAATCGGCCCCAAAGTCTCACCCATGGAGTCCAAATATATCTACTGGACTCTCTGACTTAGTTTCTAGCTTTCTGTTTACACCCCCCCTTTTAAATTTTTCTTGGAACTGTCAATTGAATGATATACAAATTTACAAAAACAATGTGTGTCATAAATAACCAGACATTATACATATATATAAAATTAATATTGGTACTAGGAAGTGAAAAAAATAATAATTATAAAACCATCACTAAGAAAAGAACTTCTGCACTGAAACTGCTATTTAACCAACTCTTACCACAAGGAGTGAGAGAAAACACTGACTTTATTCTACTTGAGGACACATTAAACAAGCTCTTTAGGAAACATGTAAAACCATTTAAGATTTAATGTGGCATAAACCCAACATTTTTTTTTCATGTTTCAGATAGAGACTACAATTTGTTTTTTTATTCAGTTTTTCAAGTTACATAGGTGAGATATAACAATACATTAAATCCCACAACTTGAACAATAATCTCATATTAAATATTACTCCATCAATTAAATTTAGGGACTCCAACATATATCCCAAGTACAAACATCTTCTGAAGGAGACGTGTCGTAGGAAGAGAAAGAGGGACACTTTCTAAACCTAGATTCTATAACAATGGTTTATCAGCTAAATACAGGCATTATAAATATATATATATTAAAAATCCACATCTTTACTGAAAGAATAATTGGCTTGCATCAGGAGATCCATACAGGTATACAAAACTGTGCTGTGGGTAGAATAACCACTAAATTGCATAATACAAGTACAGAATTAGGGATAGTTACAGTATGCTCCGTAGTAGACATTAATAAGACATGTTAATGAATATGAGAACAAACTAATACAGTATACAAAATAAAATTACTTCAGTGATCTTTACATAAAAACTGGGAAACCTCATAGTGAAAATCACAGTATTAGGAAAAGAAAATCAACATTTTTCCAGCTTAGAGAAATACATTTTATACAAAATATAACATAACACTTGGAAGACTTTGATAATTTCACCCCCACAAGTGCTACCTTATTACACCTATTTGGTAAAACTTTGATTTACATATAAAAATGTAACTTGTTCATTCAAACATTGTTTTACTTTATAACTTGGAACTGGCTGCGTAGAGTGCATTTAGTATTTTTATTTTCATGCAGCAATACAGTGGAAGTAGAAGTGTCATTGGGAGGGGTGCACCACATGATAATTACCAAGCATACAAGAGAAAAAGACAGTTCCCATAGGCAGGCTAGGCAGCATTCTCATCTCACCACTTAATGTGAGTGAATATAGATTCAAAATTAACTCCCTAACTTTCACTCACCACTGCTAAATTTCCACTCGCCTATTGCTAGTGGGCAAGTGGAAAACTTGAAGTGTATGTATGTGTGTGTGTATATATATATATATATATATATATATATATACAGTATATATATATATATAACAAGAGAGGGGGGAGGAGCACACAGGACCAAAGAGAGCTTCTGGTGTAGTATATCAAACAAAAATGATTTAATAAACAAATGCACACTCATATGCAAAACCCTTAAAGGTATGAGGTAGGTTGCAGGAAATCTCTTCTCCAGTAATTGAGTTAATGGGATAGCTGTGGTAAGACTCCTGGGGCGCAATCCGATATAGATCGTAGTTTGCAGCGCAAGCGAGGGAACCCGCGTCGCCCGCAGTTTCAGCTCGCAACTCGAGCTATCCCATATACTGCGCCGTCAGATGCTAAAGTGCCGTAAGTCTGATAAACCAGCGATGTCCAGAAATCTGCGCAAGTACAAATTTCTGGCGTCGCCAGTGACTTACGGCATGTTAGAAACTGCCGGTGCCTACAAAACCTGACTAAAGTCTAAATCACCCGCACTGTCTAACAAGCCTCCCTAACATAGCCCGACACATCTAACCCTCTATCCGCTTTCCCCCCTCACTATCCTAACAATAAAATATGTATTAACCCCTAAACCGCCGCTCCCGGAGCCCGCCGCAACCTAATAAAATTATTAACCCCTAAACCGCCGCCAGCTATATTAAATCTATAACCCCCCTAAAGTGAACCCCTAACACCGCCGCCATCTACCTTACCTACCCCCTAAAGTGAGCCCCTACCCGCCGCTATCTATTGTAAAATTATTAACCCCTAATCTAATCCCCCTATACCGCCGCCAGCTATATTAAATTATTTAACCCCTGAAATACTAAACTATCCCTACCACTAAACCTAAGTCTAACCCTACAAATAGCCCTGAAAAGGGCTTTTTGCGTGGCATTGCCCCAAAGTAACAGCTCTTTTGCCAGCCCTTAAAAGGGCTTTTTGCGGGGCATGCCCCAAAGAATTCAGCTCTTTTGCCAGCCCTTAAAAGGGCTTTTGGCGGGGCTTTGTCACAAAGTAAACTGCTCTTTTGCCTACAATCTACATCCCCCTACACCGCGGCCACCTATAATAAATGTATTAACCCCTAATCTAATCCCCCTACACCGCCGCCAGCTATATTAACTATATTAACCCTAATTATATTAGGGTTAATATAGTTAATATAGTTATTATATTATATATATTAACTATATTAACCCTAATTATATTAGGGTTAATATAGTTAATATCGTTATTATATTATATATATATATAAAGTATAATAACCCTATCTAACTCTAACATCCCTAACTAAACTCTTATTAAAATAAATCTAATATTAATATTATTAATTAAAATATTCCTATTTAAATCTAAATACTTACCTATAAAATAAATCCTAAGATAGCTACAATATAATTAATAATTACATTATAGCTATGTTAGGGTTTATATTTATTTTACAGGTAAATTGTTAATTATTTTAACTAGGTATAATAGCTATTAAATAGTTATTAACTATTTAATAGCTACCTAGTTAAAATAATTACCCAATTACCTGTAAAATAAATCCTAACCTAAGTTACAAATACACCTACACTATCAATAAATTAAAGAAACTACAAATATCTATCTAAAAATACAATTAAATAAACTAAACTAAATTACAAAAAACAAACAAACACTAAATTACAAAAAATAAAAAAAAGATTACAAGATTTTTAAGCTAATTACACCTATTCTAAGCCCCCTAACAAAATAATAAAGCCCCCCAAAATAAAAAAATTCCCTACCCTATTCTAAATTAAAAAAAGTTCAAAGCTCTTTTACCTTACCAGCCCTTAAAAGGGCCTTTTGTGGGGGCATACCCCAAAGAAAACTGCTCTTTTGCCTGCAAAAAAAAACACAATACCACCCCCCAACATTACAACCCACCACCCACATACCCCTAATCTAACCCAAACCCCCCTTAAATAAACCTAACACTACCCCCCTGAAGATCTCCCTACCTTGTATTCACCCAGCCGGGCCGAACTCCTCATCCGATCCGGGCGATGTCTTCCAGCAAGCGGCAGTGAAGTCTTCTTCCATCCGGGCGATGTCTTGAAGCAAGCGGCAGAGAGTCTTCTTCCATCGGCGATGTCTTCAAGCAAATCGGCATCTTCAATCTTCTTTCTTCGCTCCTCCGCCGCGGAGCATCCATCCGGCACGACGACTTCCCGACGAATGAGGTTCCTTTAAATGACGTCATCCAAGATGGCGTCCGTCGAATTCCGATTGGAATTAAGGTAGAAAAATCTGATTGGCTGATTGAATCAGCCAATCAGATTCAAGTTCAATCCGATTGGCTGATTGGCCCAAAAAACTACAGGCGACGGCAGAAATATACGCGCGTAACTTCTAGGTTACGCCGTATATAGGATACCAAACCCGCGCAAATATTGGCGTCGCCAGCTTTTGCAGGCGACGATTTTTATCGGATCGACCCCCTGATGTCCAAGACATGTAGTTTACTTCTGGCTAGAAATCCATGAGAGATCCTGCATTTGGCAACTGGTGACAGTCAACCTGAGAGACAGTTTGAACTCACACTGAAAAGGAAAAGCTATGTCATGTGAACAGCAAGAGTTCATTTATACAAATACACCTGCAACATGCCTTTGAGGGTTTTACATGTGAGTGTGCATTTGTTTATTACATCACTTCTGTTTGATATACTACACCAGAAGCTCTCTTTGGTTCTGTGTGCTCCTCCCCCTCTCTCGTTCCAGATTCCAATGAGGATTTCTTCATTTTGGGGTATATCCTATCCTTCAGAGATAAATCTGCAGGAATCCTAGAAATCTATATTGTCTTCCATCCAAGGACTATATAAGTAGGAGGATCTTGGATGGTACATATATTGGTTTTATAAACACAAGTAGTATTTTACACTATTTCCACAAGTGCTGTACTAAGTCTATGTTTTTAATATATATATAAAAATAAAAAAAAGAGAAAAAAGCTGAATCCTTATCCAGCAAAAACCGATAAACCAAAATAAAAAACAACAATAGGGTAGTGAATCAATGAGAGGCACAACACAACAAAGAACAGTTGTAAATCACAGAATTATTTATTTAACCACAAAAATATATCTGTGGATAAATGGTTAGAGTATAAAATATGACACCATCAAGAAACGAATTCTGATAACACCGTCTAACTTTCTGCAGAACTCCAAAGTGATTCAATAACAAGTTCATATTGCTGCATCATTCTTCACTTGCAAGTTTAAAATGAAAAACGCACATTGTGAGACATCATTACAGAGTCTATTGCAGAAATTGATAGTAATGCGCTGTCAAGCAAAACGAAAAGCCAAGCAATGCAAGCTGGTAAATGTGATGCTTGAAAGTTAGTCAGCACTGTTAGGTCGTTCCATTAGCAAAGCAGTAATGCAGACAGAGAGTTATGTGGTAGCGGTCCCAGGTTAATCTCATCTAAATGCCAGTACAAATAGAATGTCCTGCTAGAGAGGAAATCATATCCCCAGCTCACCAGATCTCATACGGGTTGTATACTTCCTGAGTTATGAATATGCGACTTCATCCGTTGCAGGAGTAACTAAGGTAAACTTCTCTGCTAATCCGGAATATCAGATCATGTCCACTTGCACAATGATAATTCGGCCCCTCTGTCTGCATTACTGCTTTGCTAATGGAACGACCTAACAGTGCTGACTAACTTTCAAGCATCACATTTACCAGCTTGCATTGCTTGGCTTTTCGTTTTGCTTGACAGCGCATTACTATCAATTTCTGCAATAGACTCTGTAATGATGTCTCACAATGTGCGTTTTTCATTTTAAACTTGCAAGTGAAGAATGACGCAGCAATATGAACTTGTTATTGAATCACTTTGGAGTTCTGCAGAGAGTTAGAGGCCAATTTATCAAAGGTCTTGCGGACCTGATCCGACAGTGCGGATCAAGTCCGCAAGACCTCGTACTCAATTTGATTGAATTGCGGCGATGTCTGTCCACCTGCTCAGAGCAGAAGACTCTGAAGACTCGCCAGAAATACGGCCCTTCAAGCTCCATTCAGAGCTTGATAAATAGGCCTCTATGACTGTGTTATCAGAATTTGTTTCTTGATGGTGTCATATTTGTATTCTAACCATTTATCCACAGGTATAATTTTGTGGTTAAATAAATAATTCTGTTTATTTGCAACTGTTCTTTGTTGTGTTGTGCCTCTCATTGATCCACTACCCTATGGTTGTTTTTTATTTTGGTTTATGGGTTTGTGCTGGATAAGGGTTCAGCTTTTTTCTCTTTCTTTTTTTCTTTATGTAATTATATTGAACCCCCGTGCACTAGAGGACTCTCTTTATGGAGCCCTCTGATACTGATCCTAAACATTAATTCCCTTGCAACAGCTGGTATATCTTCTTTATATATATATATATATATATACACACTGATACACATATATAGATACATCTATATACACACACATTATTTCAATACAATAAGGATTTTTTTAAGATATCTTTTCATGTCAGGGTACATGTAATTGTTCTTACCATGCACAAAGAGTAGTGTCCCATTTCCAGTCTTAAAACTTGTTGACCCATTTAGCACTGATATCTTACATTCATATAAACCAGTGTCAGAAAGCTGCAGCCCGGTTAAAGTTAAAGACATATCTGTCAGATGTCTTTCATTGCTGAAAGATGATCGGCCTTTATATTTAGAAGACCTAAAAACGCTTTCTGCCTTGTTAGGCGTTTTCAGATTCCAGTTTGGGGTTATTCTCTCTACCTTATGCCCAGACATATGAACATGACAACTTAAATTGACAGTGGATCCATTCAAGCCAGAAACAATAGGATCCTGCACTACACGGATCTCACATAACCTAGAACCTAGGGAGGAAAAAATGATAAATTAATTTCCTTTTGTGTGAAAATGCCGCATTTAAAAAGCTTGTAGAATAATATTACTTTATGAAATGAGATATAATGCTGTAAATGTAAATATTAGGCAATGATAACTTTAATCTTTCTGTTGTGCTTTTTTTGCAATTCAAACTTTGTTAGTGGCATCTATACATTGTCCCTTTCTCATTAACATTTTACTTGTGCCTTACCTACACCTGTCAGAATATGAGTGATTCATATCTATTTTATTTTGTGCATTCAGAGTCGAATGAATGCAAGAAAACGCAAATTTTGCTTGGTTCTTAGCATCCATTTGATGTATTAAACACTAAGGGCTAGATTATAAGTGGAGCGTTAAAATCGTTAGAGGTTAACTTCTTGCAAAAAGTTAACCAAAGGATATGAAATGCACAAAGTGGGGACAGCGCAATCTCCAATTCAAGGTGGTTTATTTCAACAGCTAAAAAACCTGCATAAATAAAATGCACATACTAGAAGTAAGTTGCTACATGCATTGGAATAAAACATGCAGTCGAAGAGTTAAATTATGATACAATCCACTATTCGCTGCTGTTACTGCAAACCAAAATCCTCACTGCCGTCACTCAGATGCAGTAGCAATGATGGATGGCTCAGGCTGCTATGGAAGCCTGGACTTGCCAAAATAGCTCAAGAGTATGTTGCGCTCTCAATATCACAGTAACCCCATTGAAATAAATGGAGCAGAGAAGTTACATAAAACACCTACACTTGCACGTTAACCCCAATTGCAATAAAACTCATATTCTAATAATCCCCAACAATCCCAAAAGAATGTAATCGCTGATGCCCTTTTCAAGGCATCTTTTTTTAGGATAGGGTTTTATTTATATTTTTGTTCCCAAAAGAGATAAATCACTGATGATAAAAGTAAATTGCAATGTTCAATGTAATCCAGCACCAAGGATAAGCAGGTGTGCATGCCAACAGGTTACTGCAAATACCTGTGGCAATAAGTCAGACAATCCAATGAAAAGGCAGCACTACCTGGAGTATGCAAAAATCTTCCTTTTATTGTCACATAAACAGGAGCAGGTATACAAATGACTACGTTTCGGGTCACAGGACATGACTAAGGGTATGTGACCCGAAACGTAGTCATTTGTATACCTGCTCCTGATTATGTGACAATAACAGGAAGATTTTTGCATACTCCAGTTAGTGCTGCCTTTTCATTAGATTGTCTGAAAAAAGTAAATTGGAAAGATGTTTAAAATTACATTCCCTATCTGAATCATGAAATTTTATTTTGACTAGAATGTCCCTTTAAAAGGCCTCTTACTCTTTGTTTACATTCTTTGCTGCAGACATTTGAAAATATATATAAATGAGTTTCACCAATCATTGTGCAGCTTGTAGACGTAGGTGTCCACAGGAAATTTTCCAAAGGTGAGGGTGGTAAACCAAACTTAAACAGAAAATTGTCTAGAGATGCAATTAATTGCAATGGGGCCTATTTATGATGGTGCGAGCAGACATGATCCGATATAGAGGATCATGTCCGCTGCACATCTATAAATGCCAACAGCATACACTGTCGGCATTTATCATTACACCAGCAGTTCTTGTGAACTGCTGGTGCAATACAGCCCCCTGCAGATTTGCGGCCAATCGGTCGCTAGCAGGGGTGTCAATCTACCCGATTGTATTCGATTGGGTTGATTTCAGTTGATTTCTGTCCGCCGCCTCAGAGAAGGTGGACAAGTTATTGAGCAGAGGTCTTTAGACCATTGCTTCATAACTTCTGTTTCCTGCAAGCCTGAAGGCTCGCTGGAAACACGGAGCTTGATAAATATCCCCCATTGTGTCACCAGTGTGTGATGCCACATGCCAGGAGAGTGCCAGTGAATGAATGTTGCACAAGGGTGTGCACCCACATCTTTTAATAAATACTTCCCTTATTTAGGCTACATATTTTAATATAGAGATCTCCTCATTTCATATTCAGTATCTCATTTTTAGTTTCACTCCTTTTTTCTAGAAAACAATCCCGAAGTACTGCTGATATGCAGACAATCAGAAAAGGTAATATATATGCCCAGTTTCCCACAACGACCACAATCATATTTGAAGATTCATACTCAGAAATACACACTCGCATACTTTGTCAGACACACATACATGTATACATACTGGAAGATTTCCACACAGTTACCCCCCACCACACACACACACTCATACATATAAACACACACGCATATACACAAATGCATACAATCATATACCCACATATATAAACATACACAAAAAGGCACACACGTACTCACACACACACACACACACACATATATATATATATATATATATATATATATATATATACAGTATATGTCCCGCAAAAACCGTAGCACTCACTAGGTCTTAAATGCAAAAGATTTTATTTTCTGTAACGTTTCAGGATTACCCCCGTCCTCAGACAGCTTAACAATAATAATATGTGTGTTACTTACTTTTAAACCCTCCTCTATATCTATGGGGATATGTTTATTCTGTAAACTTGACATTTGACAAGGGTGTTGAAATAACACCAAAACGTTATGTCTGTTACGAGATGTTTCTGAATATAAATTAAAACTTTGGATACTGTGCTAAAGTCCAGTGAGTGCCTTTTTTCCATGGGAATTATATATATATATATATATATATATATATATATATATATATACCTGTATATATATATATATATATATATATATATATATATATATATATATATATATATATAAAAGAACAATCCAATAATATGCACTCCCTGGATTTAAGCACAGCACACTTTATTCAGCAGTGACGTTTCGGGGCATTCACCCCTTCCTCAGACAACCCAAAATGTGGTACAAACAGTGTATAAAAATATAACAAGCCCCTCCCCCATCCCTATTCAGCCAATCAAACAGGAGGAAGATCACATTATATCATGTGCAAATGGTCACTAAATCACAAATTTGTAAAACCAAACAAATCAATCTCATTGTTTATATTCATGTGATGTTATTCATGTGACCTATAAATCTAGTGATCATTAAAACTAGTGTTGTTTAAACATATTGTTATTTAACATAGTGACATTAATCAATTGGACATGGATCTATAGCCTTAATGTTGTATATATGTTTAATGTTGCCTACATACACAAGAGCCTATACACACAAGATCACCATGAGAATAAAACTCAAAGGTTTTACCCATAACTAGATGTATCAGCATCGTGATATATAACAATGCACCGTAAAATTGAAACGTAAGGAGTAGTCAGAGCATATTAGTAATAATACCATCAGAGCAACGCTTACTTGCTTCCGTTTGCATTCGCCATTATGCATCACGCTAAAACCAGCGTGGAAAAGTGGGCGTGGTCACTATTAATACCGGTCATGCCCCCTTCAAGTGACATCTCAATTTGGCCAATCAGGAAGTTCCAACTGGCATGGTATTACCATAGCAACCCACCACACCAGAACAAGGCAAGTTAACGTGGAAAATCCTGTTACGTCAAGCACCAAATTTGTGTATGTTGTGTATATATACACACACACTTACACACACATATATATATATATATATATATATATATATAAACACACACACATAAACATACACACACACATACATAGATATAAAAGCGCACACACACATATATATATATATATATAAACACAAACACACTTATATGTTATATATATATTTATATATATATATATATAAACACACACACACATATACACACATACACATACATATAAACACACACACACATATATATATATATATATATATATATATATATATATATATATATATATACACTGTATATATGTATATATATATATATATATAGAGTTGAGTTTCAGAGTTCAGCGCACATAGAATGGAGAAAAACAAAAACAAATTATGGTGCAGTATGTCAGTACTAGGCAATCAAAAACTAAACGTGAGATTTAAATGTGCTCACCTTGTTTAACCTCAAACATGTGAGGTATGTTGGAAGCATGAAGGGGATGTAATCCCTATCTGTGGTAAAGATGTTTCCAGCTGGTATGCAGAAACTTTTAGCAGGTTGAAATCTTGATATCCCTGGAGTAGAAATATGTTGGTATTTCAGACAAACTTCTCCTCTCTGGAGTTAGGTAGAGACACTTTAATTCTTTTTGCTGGATTTCTTTCCTTGTTGCTGTTAATTTCTTTTCCCCTTCTTTATACTTGAAAGGCTTCTCCTCTCTGGAGTATGGTATAAACTTTATGTATGCAAACCAATTAGTGCTCAGTTTACATACTATGAGATCAATTGTGGATATTAATTGCAGCACGCATGAGATGTGTATAAATGATGCTTGCAAGGACACAAAGTGAAATTTAAAATAAAAACACTTTTATTTTCCAATGTCCAATAAAAAATGATAAACAGAAATCCTCTTTGATAATAGTCCAGATCAGGGACAGAAATAGGTGAGCAGATGAAATATAGTATTTTTCTTTAAATCCGGTAGTGAGTTTTTTTTATCAGGGCTGGTGCAAAAACAGCTTGCTGATAAAAATTAGTGATATTGTGGTATAGGATGCTGTAAGTACAGCTGGAGGTAAATTCCTTGCGGTGGTTTTGAGCTCTGAAAAGCTCCCAGAGTTCAGGTGGATAAGTTGGTGTTTATGATGGAAAACCGTAATAAATAGTTACATGAACTGCTGTAAATACAGCTAGATGATGATTCCTTGTGGTTTTTTGAGCTCTAGATAGCTCACAATATCCGGATGGATGTGGATTATTAAGCCTGTCAGTGACAGGGTCCGTTGCTGAAGTGTTTGAAGCTTGGTCTCCCTGGACAGGAAGTGACGTCAGAAGTGGGCGTGCCCTTACGCGTTTCGTGAATTACATTCACTTCATCAGAGGATACCCTCTGATGAAGTGAATGTAATTCACGAAACGCGTAAGGGCACGCCCACTTCTGATGTCACTTCCTGTCCAGGGAGACCAAGCTTCAAACACTTCAGCCTAGGACCCTGTCACTGACAGGCTTAAGAATCCACATCCATCTGGATATTGTGAGCTATCTAGAGCTCATAAAACCACAAGGAATCATCATCTAGCTGTATTTACAGCAGTTCATGTAACTATTTATTACGGTTTTCCATCATAAACACCAACTTATCCACCTGAACTCTGGGAGCTTTTCAGAGCTCAAAACCACCGCAAGGAATTTACCTCCAGCTGTACTTACAGCATCCTATACCACAATATCACTAATTTTTATCAGCAAGCTGTTTTTGCACCAGCCCTGATAAAAAAAACTCACTACCGGATTTAAAGAAATATACTATATTTCATCTGCTCACCTATTTCTGTCCCTGATCTGGACTATTATCAAAGAGGATTTCTGTTTATCATTTTTTATTGGACATTGGAAAATAAAAGTGTTTTTATTTTAAATTTCACTTTGTGTCCTTGCAAGCATCATTTATACACATCTCATGAGTGCTGCAATTAATATCCACAATTGATCTCATAGTATGTAAACTGAGCACTAATTGGTTTGCATACATAAAGTTTATACCATACTCCAGAGAGGAGAAGCCTTTCAAGTATAAAGAAGGGGAAAAGAAATTAACAGCAACAAGGAAAGAAATCCAGCAAAAAGAATTAAAGTGTCTCTACCTAACTCCAGAGAGGAGAAGTTTGTCTGAAATACCAACATATTTCTACTCCAGGGATATCAAGATTTCCACCTGCTAAAAGTTTCTGCATACCAGCTGGAAACATCTTTACCACAGATAGGGATTACATCCCCTCCATGCTTCCAACATACCTCACATGTTTGAGGTTAAACAAGGTGAGCACATTTAAATCTCACGTTTAGTTTTTGATTGCCTAGTACTGACATACTGCACCATAATTTGGTTTTGTTTTTGTTTTTCTCCATTCTATGTGCGCTGAACTCTGAAACTCAACTCCATATCTTTTTCCTTCACATTCCATTTGATGATAGTGGAATATTCAGAAACTAGCTGCCATTGAAATATATCAGGAGGAACTAATTAGAGCAAAATAACCATTTGCAACATACACAGCACAGATCAAGAAACACCCAAGCAAATATATATATATATATATATATATATATATATATATATATATATATATATATACTGTATATATATATATTTACCTGTCACTTTATTAGGTACTTTATTAGGTTGCTTGGTAACACAAATTGCTAATCAGCCAATCACATGGCAGCAACTCTTTGCATTTAGGCATCCAGACGTGGTGAAGACGACTTGCTGAAGTTCAAACTGAGCATATGAATGGGAAGGAAGGGGGTTTAAGTGACTTTGAACGTGGAATAATTGTTGTTGCCAGACAAACTGGTCTGAGTATTTTAAAAACTGCTGATCTACTGGGATTTTCACAGACAACCATCTCTAGGGTTTACAGAGAATGGTCCAAAAAAGAGAAAATATCCAGTGAGCGGCAGTTGTGTGAACAACAATGCCTTGTCGATGTGAGAGGTCAGAGGAGAATGGGCAGACTGGTTCGAGATGATAGAAAAGCAACAGTAACTCAACCAAGGTATGCAGAATACCATCTCTGAATGCACAACACTTCGAACCTTGAAGCAGATGGGCTACAGCAACATAAGACCAAACTGAGTGCCACTCTTGTCAGCTAAAAACATGAAATTGAGGCTACAATTCGCATAAGCTCACCAAAATTGGAAAATAGAAGTTTGGAAAAATGTTGCCTGGTCTGATGAGTCTCGATTTCAGCTGTGACATTCAGATGGTTGGGTCAGAATTTGATGTAAACAACATATAAGCATAGATCCAACCTGCCTTGTATCAACGGTTCAGACTGGTGGTGATGGTGTAATGGTGTCAGGGATATTTTCTTGGCACACTTTGGTCCCCTTAGTACCAATTGAGCATTGTTTAAATGCCACGGCCTAACTGAGTATTGTTGCTGACCGTGTCCATTCCTTTATGACTACAGTGTACCCATCTTCTGATGGCTGCTTCCAGCAGGATAATGCACCATTTCACAAAGCTCAATTATCTCAGACTGGTTTCTTGAACATGTCAAGGAGTTCACTGTACTCCAATGGCCTTCACAGTCACCAGATCTCAATCCAATATAGCACCTTTGGGATTCGCATCATGGATGTGCAGCTGACAAATCTGCAGCAACTGCGTGATGCTATCATGCCAATATGGACCAAAGTCTCTGAGAAATGTTTCCAACACCTTGTTGAATATATGCCACAAACAAAGAATTAAGGCAGTTCTGAAGGTAAAGAGGGTCCAACCCTGTACTAGCAAAGTGTACCTAATAAAGTGTCTGGTGAGTATGTATATATACATATATATATATATATATATATATATATATATATATATATATATATATATATATATATATATATATATATAAAAAAAGCAAAATAAGAAATGGCAGACTCCAGCAAGTAAAGACCCTGGTGCTCTGTTAGATAATGTATACATGCAGTCCCAAAGAATATTACGCTTAGCCACTGCGTATGGAGATACTTAAAACAGGCACAGCAGACAGGTGTCATGAGATGCAGGACATATGCAGGACACAGCAATGATGGTACAACTCTATTTTATTACAGAGCACAGAAACATACATCTATTCAGGTTGATTGTACTAACTAACTGCGACACAGACTACCGGACCTAAGCCCCGCCCCCAAACTAGTGACATCACATCCTGCTCTCATCACATCTTCCCCTTTTTCAAAGGCAGAGCATACATTTGAATATAACAAATAACAAGGTATACGAACAACAACATTTTTTTTCGAACAATATATAAACAAATAGGTTCAGAAAATATAAACACATAAATTACATCCTGACTTGGACATCGGGGTAGACTACCCTAGTCCACAGTGACCATGGGATTATTCTGCCCATACTACCGGTCACTGTTCTAGCTAAAGTCAGTCCCTATATCGGGCCGGAAGTTTCACCACTCTTCCTCTTGATGTAACTTTGCATGAACTGTCCTCTGATACAGAAGATGGTGAATAAGAGTCCACTGGAGGCAAAGATATATCCCCGCTGTGATCTTGCTGAGGGGAAGGCACCTCTCTTAGAACAGGGGATCCCACCGGCGGTGGTACTGAGGCATCCGGTTCCAGACTCTCAGGTACAGGCTGAAGATGTCTTCGGTTACGGCATGTAACCGTCCCTCCATCAGTAAGGACTGTATAAGACCTTGGTTCTGGAGAGCGTCCAATTACCGTAGCAGGCGTCTTCCATTTCTTCTCAACATCCAGTTTAATTCTGACACTTTGCCCCGCATTCAGTTCCTGTAAGGGCCTGACAGAATGTCTCCTGTCGTAGAAGAAATGATAACCCTTTTTGGCCTCTTCATCCCTCCTAAGGACTTCGTCCCGAGGAACAGGGCTAGGCGGCTTGAAGACACCCACTGAGGGTAAAGTGGTACGAATCTGGCGTCCTAGCATCAGCTGTGCCGGGCTAAACCCGGTGGCTTGAATGGGCGTCGCCCTGTATTACAAGAGGGCTAGGTACGGCTCAGATTGCTTTAGAATGAATTTTGTTGTTTGAACTGCCCTTTCAGCCATTCCGTTGGCCTGCGGATAATGTGGAATTGACGTGGAATGTACAAAGTCATATTCCCTGCTGAAAGCACTGAACTCTGTAGAAGCGAACTGCATACCATTATCACTCACCAGCTCCATTAGAATGCCCCACCGGGCAAACAAGCTCTTCAGACGAATGATAACGGCTTGACTTGTGATATCATTCAGAGGTGCAATTTCCAAATACCTGGAATAGTAGTCAATCACAACAAGGAACTTTTTCCCGTGCAGTTCACACAAATCAGCAGCTATTTTCTGCCACGGCCCCACAGGCAGCGGAGTAGAAATCAAGGGCTCCCTTCTCTGAGTAGGCCGGCGTTCCCAGCAAAAGGCACATTTAGACACGTGATTTGCAATGTCGGAGCTGATCCCAGGCCACCACACAGCTGTAGCTGCCCTTTCTCTGCACTTTGTAATGCCTAGGTGGCCATCGTGAATCCTGTTCAACATCTCCTTCCTCATTCTTTATCTCCTCCAGTATCCTTGAAGAAATGGACTTAGAGGCCAGAACTGAATCAACATACACTTTCACATCAGATTCAGTGGAGGATTCTTCGGCAGCAGCCAGCGGTAGCCTGGATAGTGTATCCGCCACAACCAGTTGTTTCCCCGGCACATGCACTGCCTGAACATTGAACCTGACCAGTCTCATTAAAAGTCTCTGGCATCTTAAGGGTGTTTTGTCGATATCATAAGAGTTGATTAGAGGGACTAGTGGTTTGTGGTCAGTCTCCAGATTAAATTTCTCCAAACCCACTAGATAATGCTGAAAGCTCTCACAGGCCCAAACTGCAGCCAGGCACTCTTTCTCAATTTGAGCGTATTTTGACTCTGCAGCCATCAGTGTGCAGGAACAATAGGCGATGGGCTGTAGTTTATTTTCATTTAACTGCAGGAGAGCAGCCCCCAACCCATAACTGCTTGCATCAGCACTAACCACAGTCTTTTTGGAAGGGTCGTAGAACCCCAGCACTGGGGCAAACCCTAGCAGGGACTTGGCCTGCATAAAAGCTTTTTCTTGTGAAGGTCCCCAGACCCAGGCAACGTCTTTCTTTAGCAACTCTGTGATAGGGTGTAGAACTGTTGATAAATCTGGAAGAAACTTGCCCACATAATTTACAAGGCTCAATATCTGTCTCAGCTCATGTACATCAGAAGGACTTTTCGTCTGTTGAATAGCACAAATTTTCTCGGGGTCTGGCTTGATGCCATCCCCATTGATGATATGCCCAAAGTAACATAATTCAGTTTTCCTAAAATGGCATGAGAAGGGAACCCCTAAGGGAACCGTGTGCGGGGTGCGCTGTAAAAAGTTAATACGTGGTATTGGTATAAAAACAAACCATAAAGTTCATGTGAGTTGGTAGTGCTGAGTCTAGCACTCAAAGATACTGGCGGCAAATGCTCCTCTGGTCTTCGGAAAGGAGATATCTGTAATTAGGAATAAAAGAGAGGGCGCCACATAGGGTGATATTGTTGGATCAAAGTTCAACAGGGTAATTATTATCGTCGCTTACCGGAGAACGATGCACCGTATTGTAACCGGTGCTGACAGGCAAGCTAACACTTTCAGTGGTTAGCACACTGGGTGGCCTCCGGCAGGTTATACACAGCTGGTACTCAGCGTTCACTTGATTGATGTGCGTTTGTCCGGCTGCAGCTAGCGAGTCAGACACTGTGATGGATCAGACAATTTCGAACCTTTGTCAGGGAGGAAGCACTGCAGTGGATCGGACACTTTGACACCTTAACCAGGAAGGCTCAAAAGAGAACAAAGGACAACTTCCGTGTATATAATAAATGAATTTTATTCCATACAAACTGCTACGCGTTTCTAGACCTGCACCGGTCTTTTCATCAGGCATACAAACAATGGATACAAATTTCTTAAAATAACTATCTTATATACAATTAAAAACGGAAGTTGTCATGGTTTTCAGCAATCACCAATGGGCTGAAAAATGGATACTCTGTATCCCATTTGTGCTAATTAGGCTAAGTCACCTGTAAATATCATTAACCCTTACATTATAAATCCTAAAAATCCCTAAAAATCCCATAAGTATAAATGTTTGAAAATAAAACAATTTCTACATCAGTTTAAAGCGTCCTATAACGATCTGCTACAATTATCGCTAATGTGTTGGAGTAAACCTACATGAACATTTTGCAATATAATGTGTGATTCGCATATCTAAATGAAAAATAAATAAAAGGTAAAACTGTTTTTAACAGGTTGGGACAATTTAAAGAGTCTCATCACAATTTGCTGCAATTAACCTTGAAATGTTGAAGTCAGCATCAATAAACCTTTACAAAAAAATGTGTGTAATTCGCATATCTAAATGCAAAATAGATAGTATGTGGTTTTATTTTGACCGGGTTATCAAACATAAGTTAAATTAAAATTTAGAATTGTCAAACCACCACTGACTGAATGACTCATGTTTAATCACTTCAGGAGTGTTTTGTTTTAGTCTTATTCTGACTTCAGGAATGTTTTGTTTTAGTCTTATTCTGACACAGTAATAATAAAGGCATAACATAAAAAGAACTGAAGTATGTGTGAGTGTGTATAAAAAGTGTGATGTGTGTTATATCTAAATTAAAAATGTTATTTTAAACAAACAAATACAGTGATGTATGTGTGTGAATGTGTGAGTGAACTGTATACCCAGCTAAAATTGATTTTGTGAATGGTATATAAAAAAAGGTGATTACCAATATTGTAATATATAGATCGTGTACTATTAATTCATCATTCGATTTTGTATGCTACACTCAATCTTATAGTGTAATAAAATTAATAATTCGAATGTAGTGTGACCCCCAACTGTGGATGATAATACACAGAGGTTTTTTGAATGCAACTGCCATAGAATGAACAACCATGTTCATAAAATAACTAGTGTTTCATAAACAAACTCATACTTTTATTTTATTTTAATGTATGTATATAATGAAACACATCTTTAGTGAATGGTTATATCATAGACCATTCCTTCTTCTGTTTGTTTTGTTATTTGGTTGAATTTAATACTATGGTGTTAAAACTTTTATGATCAAAGTCAGCGGATGAAAAACTCTTGTGTTTCATACTTTTATTAAGAGAATTAAATTTACATTGGTATTTACAAAATTATAAAATTGTAGTGTTTCCGATATGGCTATAAAGCCGTAATTGATCATACAGTGATAATGCCCAATAGGATTGTTATTAGTAAAATGATAATATTATTAATGTTTTACTTGTGTTGTTTTTTTGAAATGTATTATTGATATTTATAAAAAAATAAGAGTTAGTTTATGAATCTGTGAAATCAATTTCATATTATAGATACTGGGTATATGGACTGATTGTAGATGTTGATATCGTATTGATGTATTCAAGAGGACCCGTATATAAACGTTGTTAGGATTGATTCAGTGTACTGTGTGCGTGTTTAAATGCAAACTTAGATTTAGCAGCATTCAACTAATAACTGAACTTAGGAATTTGTTTGCTTGAACACGCACACATATGAAATTGATTTCACAGATTCATAAACTAACTCTTATTTTTTTATAAATATCAATAATACATTTCAAAAAAACAACACAAGTAAAACATTAATAATATTATCATTTTACTAATAACAATCCTATTGGGCATTATCACTGTATGATCAATTACGGCTTTATAGCCATATCGGAAACACTACAATTTTATAATTTTGTAAATACCAATGTAAATTTAATTCTCTTAATAAAAGTATGAAACACAAGAGTTTTTCATCCGCTGACTTTGATCATAAAAGTTTTAACACCATAGTATTAAATTCAACCAAATAACAAAACAAACAGAAGAAGGAATGGTCTATGATATAACCATTCACTAAAGATGTGTTTCATTATATACATACATTAAAATAAAATAAAAGTATGAGTTTGTTTATGAAACACTAGTTATTTTATGAACATGGTTGTTCATTCTATGGCAGTTGCATTCAAAAAACCTCTGTGTATTATCATCCACAGTTGGGGGTCACACTACATTCGAATTATTAATTTTATTACACTATAAGATTGAGTGTAGCATACAAAATCGAATGATGAATTAATAGTACACGATCTATATATTACAATATTGGTAATCACCTTTTTTTATATACCATTCACAAAATCAATTTTAGCTGGGTATACAGTTCACTCACACATTCACACACATACATCACTGTATTTGTTTGTTTAAAATAACATTTTTAATTTAGATATAACACACATCACACTTTTTATACACACTCACACATACTTCAGTTCTTTTTATGTTATGCCTTTATTATTACTGTGTCAGAATAAGACTAAAACAAAACATTCCTGAAGTCAGAATAAGACTAAAACAAAACACTCCTGAAGTGATTAAACATGAGTCATTCAGTCAGTGGTGGTTTGACAATTCTAAATTTTAATTTAACTTATGTTTGATAACCCGGTCAAAATAAAACCACATACTATCTATTTTGCATTTAGATATGCGAATTACACACATTTTTTTGTAAAGGTTTATTGATGCTGACTTCAACATTTCAAGGTTAATTGCAGCAAATTGTGATGAGACTCTTTAAATTGTCCCAACCTGTTAAAAACAGTTTTACCTTTTATTTATTTTTCATTTAGATATGCGAATCACACATTATATTGCAAAATGTTCATGTAGGTTTACTCCAACACATTAGCGATAATTGTAGCAGATCGTTATAGGACGCTTTAAACTGATGTAGAAATTGTTTTATTTTCAAACATTTATACTTATGGGATTTTTAGGGATTTTTAGGATTTATAATGTAAGGGTTAATGATATTTACAGGTGACTTAGCCTAATTAGCACAAATGGGATACAGAGTATCCATTTTTCAGCCCATTGGTGATTGCTGAAAACCATGACAACTTCCGTTTTTAATTGTATATAAGATAGTTATTTTAAGAAATTTGTATCCATTGTTTGTATGCCTGATGAAAAGACCGGTGCAGGTCTAGAAACGCGTAGCAGTTTGTATGGAATAAAATTCATTTATTTTATATACGGAAGTTGTCCTTTGTTCTCTTTTGAGCCTTCCTGGTTAAGGTGTCAAAGTGTCCGATCCACTGCAGTGCTTCCTCCCTGACAAAGGTTCGAAATTGTCTGATCCATCACAGTGTCTGACTCGCTAGCTGCAGCCGGACAAACGCACATCAATCAAGTGAACGCTGAGTACCAGCTGTGTATAACCTGCCGGAGGCCACCCAGTGTGCTAACCACTGAAAGTGTTAGCTTGCCTGTCAGCACCGGTTACAATACGGTGCATCGTTCTCCGGTAAGCGACGATAATAATTACCCTGTTGAACTTTGATCCAACAATATCACCCTATGTGGCGCCCTCTCTTTTATTCCTAATTACAGATATTTCCTAAAATGGCATTTCTCTTTATTTAACTTCAGCCCAGACTCTTTGATAGCCTGCAGCACACAACTTAAACGCTGATCATGCTCCTCCGCTACAGACCCATACACCAGAATGTCGTCCATGACAACTGCCGTGCCCACGTGGTCACTTAGGAGAGAACTCATTTCCCTTTGAAAAATTTCTGGAGTAGAGGATATCCCGAAGGGGAGTCTGCAGAAGCAAAACCGACATACCGGTGTGATAAAGGTAGTCAGTTTGCGGCACTTTGGATCCAGGGGGATCTGCCAAAAGCCGCTAGAAGCGTCTAATGTAGAAAAGAACTTCACCCCAGCCAACTTTGGAGCTATGTCTTCTAATGTTGGCAGCACAAATCTCTCTCTCTTCACTGCCTCATTCAACTTTTTCAGGTCCACACAGATGTGCACCTTTCCATTTTTCTTTGCAACCGGAACAATGGGGGCACACCAGTCAGTTGCTTCAACAACCTCTTCAATAACCCCCATAGACTTCATGCGCATAAGCTCTTTCTCCACTTGAGGCATAAGCGGGAACGGAATTCTACGGGGAGTAGAAATACTGTATGGGACTGCATCACTTTTAAGTGCTATACGAACTGGCTTGCAATTCAGTAGGCCCAATTCGCCAAACATATCTTCGGAGATCTCATTTACTCTGGCCACGAGGCCCAAATCACAGGCTGCTTTTCTGCTCAATAAATTGCTAACACACTGGCCTCGAATCACATGCACTCACATGGTGAATTTTCTTTGCTTGTACTCACAGCTGGCAAGAAATTTCCCTGCACAATCAATGCGGCCACCGGGACTATGGACATTTGTAGTAACCTTCGCCAGCTGGGGCTGTCGAGGCAGTTTCATAAATGCAGCAAAAGACATTACAGTGATATCTGCTCCTGTGTCAATCTTAAAATCAACTTTGGCTCCCATTACAGTAAAAGTAACTTTCCAATCTTCTTCTGAGCTTGGCCGTTCCACAACAGACCCCACAAAAGACACTTCCTGAACCTCCTGGTCACTGTCCACCTGCATCTCCTTAATGCAGTTTTACACACCACTTCAAAATGGCCCATTCTGTTACATTTTCTGCATCTTTTATCTCTAGCCGGGCATATAACACTCTGATCATGGGCACGGTAGCACCGTGTGCATCAGGCATGCTGTGCCCATCCACTTCTAGGCCTGTCAATTATTTTAGATCTACCGCTCACACTGTGCCTTTTACTAGCAGTTTTCCTGGACTGTTGCACTTTATCCACAATACTCTCAGACCTCAGATCAGCACTTTGCTTTTTCACCAGTTCACTCTGGCGGGCCATCCTAATAGCCCCATCTAATGTTAAATCAGGCTCTAACTGCAGCTTCAGTGAGACTTCAGCATCTGCAATTCAAATAACTATTCTGTCTCTGATTTGCTCTTTTTTAGCAACACCAAACTCACAGAATTCAGCTAGTTCATAAAGGCTGCGCACAAATGACTCCACAGATTCTCCCACACGCTGATTACGTTTGTGAAAACAAGCTCTCTCATGAATCACATTTCTTTTGGGCACAAAGTGGGCACTGAGTTTATCCATAACTATATAAAAGTTAAATTCTTCCCCTTCTTGGAAAGTAAAAGCATTGAACACTGGCTCCACATCTTTCCCCATAGAGTATAAAAGAGAATTTACTTGTACTTCACCACTCTCCTTGTTCAGTTTTGGAAGCAATCCTGAAGCGCTGAAACCGCTGACACCATGTCAAAAGGCTCAGGTGGGGTAAACTTTGACATTGTCATCGATCAGGAACAGAAGCGCAGGCCAGAACTTCTGACACCATGTAATGAGATGCAGGACATATGCAGGACACAGCAATGATGGTACAACTCTATTTTATTACAGAGCACAGAAACATACATCTATTCAGGTTGATTGTACTAACTGAGACACAGACTACCGGACCTAAGCCCCGCCCCCAAACTAGTGACATCACATCCTGCTCTCATCACAACAGGGAT